>NW_028154589.1:0-200449 GCF_965231275.1 Zosterops lateralis
AGGCAGGGAGTAGCTAGGACTCTCGGTGTGTATTTGATTCATGAACCCCTGGGTAGACCGGCGGTCCGCGCCCTGCCTTGGTTCCCGGGTAGACCAGCTGTCCGCGGCCGGACTCGGTACCTGGCTTCTGACGGCTGGGGTAGACCAGGTGTCCGCGCTCGGACTTAGTTCCTGAGGACGGAACCTGCGGGTAGACCTGCTGTCCGCGGCTGGCCTGTCCGGGGCCCTCCAAGTATCAAAAAGAAGACCTTCACTCCAGTGCGGGTAAAGGCAGGGAGTAGCTAGGACTCTCGGTGTGTATATGATTCATGAACCCCTGGGTAGACCGGCTGTGCGCGCCCTGGCTTGGTTCCCGGGTAGACCGGCTGTCCACGGCCGGACTCCGTACCTGGCCGCTGACGGCCGGGGTAGACCAGGTGTCCGCGCTCGGACTTAGTTCCTGAGGACGGAACCTGCGGGTAGACCTGCTGTCCGCGGCCGGCCTGTTTGGGGCCCTCCAAGTATCAAAAAGGAGACCTTCACTCCAGTGCGGGTAAAGGCACGGAGTAGCTAGGACTCTCTTTAACTGGGGGCGTATGTAGCTGGCTGCCGAGCCCGTGGCTAGACCTGTTCCCCCGCAGCCGGCCTGTCCGGGGCCCTCCAAGTATCAAAAAGGAGAGCTTCACTCCAGTGCGGGTAAAGGCAGGGAGTAGCTAGGACTCTCGGTGTGTATTTGATTCATGAACCCCTGGGTAGACCGGCGGTCCGCGCCCTGCCTTGGTTCCCGGGTAGACCAGCTGTCCGCGGCCGGACTCGGTACCTGGCTTCTGACGGCTGGGGTAGACCAGGTGTCCGCGCTCGGACTTAGTTCCTGAGGACGGAACCTGCGGGTAGACCTGCTGTCCGCGGCCGGCCTGTCCGGGGCCCTCCAAGTATCAAAAAGAGACCTTCACTCCAGTACGGGTAAAGGCAGGGAGTAGCTAGGACTCTCGGTGTGTATATGATTCATGAACCCCTGGGTAGACCGGCTGTCCGCGCCCTGGCTTGGTTCCCGAGTAGACCGGCTGTCCATGGCCGGACTCCGTACCTGGCTTCTGACGGCTGGGGTAGACCAGGTGTCCGCGCTCGGACTTAGTTCCTGAGGACGGAACCTGCGGGTAGACCTGCTGTCCGCGGCTGGCCTGTCCGGGGCCCTCCAAGTATCAAAAAGAAGACCTTCACTCCAGTGCGGGTAAAGGCAGGGAGTAGCTAGGACTCTCTTTAACTGGGGGCGTATGTAGCTGGCTGCCGAGCCCGTGGCTAGACCTGTTCCCCTGCAGCCGGCCTGTCCGGGGCCCTCCAAGTATCAAAAAGGAGACCTTCACTCCAGTGCGGGTAAAGGCAGGGAGTAGCTAGGACTCTCGGTGTGTATTTGATTCATGAACCCCTGGGTAGCCCGGCGGTCCGCGCCCTGCCTTGGTTCCCGGGTAGACCAGCTGTCCGCGGCCGGACTCGGTACCTGGCTTCTGACGGCTGGGGTAGACCAGGTGTCCGCGCTCGGACTTAGTTCCTGAGGACGGAACCTGCGGGTAGACCTGCTGTCCGCGGCTGGCCTGTCCGGGGCCCTCCAAGTATCAAAAAGAAGACCTTCACTCCAGTGCGGGTAAAGGCAGGGAGTAGCTAGGACTCTCGGTGTGTATATGATTCATGAACCCCTGGGTAGACCGGCTGTGCGCGCCCTGGCTTGGTTCCCGGGTAGACCGGCTGTCCACGGCCGGACTCCGTACCTGGCCGCTGACGGCCGGGGTAGACCAGGTGTCCGCGCTCGGACTTAGTTCCTGAGGACGGAACCTGCGGGTAGACCTGCTGTCCGCGGCCGGCCTGTTTGGGGCCCTCCAAGTATCAAAAAGGAGACCTTCACTCCAGTGCCGGTAAAGGCACGGAGTAGCTAGGACTCTCTTTAACTGGGGGCGTATGTAGCTGGCTGCCGAGCCCGTGGCTAGACCTGTTCCCCCGCAGCCGGCCTGTCCGGGGCCCTCCAAGTATCAAAAAGGAGAGCTTCACTCCAGTGCGGGTAAAGGCAGGGAGTAGCTAGGACTCTCGGTGTGTATTTGATTCATGAACCCCTGGGTAGACCGGCTGTCCGCGCCCTGGCTTGTTTCTTGGGTAGACCGGCTGTCCACGGCCGGACTCCGTACCTGGCCGCTGACGGCTGGGGTAGACCAGGTGTCCGCGCTCGGACTTAGTTCCTGAGGACGGAACCTGCGGGTAGACCTGCTGTCCGCGGCTGGCCTGTCCGGGGCCCTCCAAGTATCAAAAAGAGACCTTCACTCCAGTGCGGGTAAAGGCAGGGAGTAGCTAGGACTCTCGGTGTGTATTTGATTCATGAACCCCTGGGTAGACCGGCGGTCCGCGCCCTGCCTTGGTTCCCGGGTAGACCAGCTGTCCGCGGCCGGACTCGGTACCTGGCTTCTGACGGCTGGGGTAGACCAGGTGTCCGCGCTCGGACTTAGTTCCTGAGGACGGAACCTGCGGGTAGACCTGCTGTCCGCGGCCGGCCTGTCCGGGGCCCTCCAAGTATCAAAAAGAGACCTTCACTCCAGTACGGGTAAAGGCAGGGAGTAGCTAGGACTCTCGGTGTGTATATGATTCATGAACCCCTGGGTAGACCGGCTGTCCGCGCCCTGGCTTGGTTCCCGGGTAGACCGGCTGTCCACGGCCGGACTCCGTACCTGGCTTCTGACGGCTGGGGTAGACCAGGTGTCCGCGCTCGGACTTAGTTCCTGAGGACGGAACCTGCGGGTAGACCTGCTGTCCGCGGCTGGCCTGTCCGGGGCCCTCCAAGTATCAAAAAGAGACCTTCACTCCAGTGCGGGTAAAGGCAGGGAGTAGCTAGGACTCTCGGTGTGTATTTGATTCATGAACCCCTGGGTAGACCGGCGGTCCGCGCCCTGCCTTGGTTCCCGGGTAGACCAGCTGTCCGCGGCCGGACTCGGTACCTGGCTTCTGACGGCTGGGGTAGACCAGGTGTCCGCGCTCGGACTTAGTTCCTGAGGACGGAACCTGCGGGTAGACCTGCTGTCCGCGGCCGGCCTGTCCGGGGCCCTCCAAGTATCAAAAAGAGACCTTCACTCCAGTACGGGTAAAGGCAGGGAGTAGCTAGGACTCTCGGTGTGTATATGATTCATGAACCCCTGGGTAGACCGGCTGTCCGCGCCCTGGCTTGGTTCCCGGGTAGACCGGCTGTCCACGGCCGGACTCGGTACCTGGCTTCTGACGGCTGGGGTAGACCAGGTGTCCGCGCTCGGACTTAGTTCCTGAGGACGGAACCTGCGGGTAGACCTGCTGTCCGCGGCCGGCCTGCCCGGGCCCTCCAAGTATCAAAAAGAGACCTTCACTCCAGTGCGGGTAAAGGCAGGGAGTAGCTAGGACTCTCGGTGTGTATTTGATTCATGAACCCCTGGGTAGACCGGCTGTCCGCGCCCTGGCTTGTTTCTTGGGTAGACCGGCTGTCCACGGCCGGACTCCGTACCTGGCCGCTGACGGCCGGGGTAGACCAGGTGTCCGCGCTCGGACTTAGTTCCTGAGGACGGAACCTGCGGGTAGACCTGCTGTCCGCGGCTGGCCTGTCCGGGGCCCTCCAAGTATCAAAAAGAGACCTTCACTCCAGTGCGGGTAAAGGCAGGGAGTAGCTAGGACTCTCTTTAACTGGGGGCGTATGTAGCTGGCTGCCGAGCCCGTGGCTAGACCTGTTCCCCTGCAGCCGGCCTGTCCGGGGCCCTCCAAGTATCAAAAAGGAGACCTTCACTCCAGTGCGGGTAAAGGCAGGGAGTAGCTAGGACTCTCGGTGTGTATTTGATTCATGAACCCCTGGGTAGACCGGCGGTCCGCGCCCTGCCTTGGTTCCCGGGTAGACCAGCTGTCCGCGGCCGGACTCGGTACCTGGCTTCTGACGGCTGGGGTAGACCAGGTGTCCGCGCTCGGACTTAGTTCCTGAGGACGGAACCTGCGGGTAGACCTGCTGTCCGCGGCTGGCCTGTCCGGGGCCCTCCAAGTATCAAAAAGAAGACCTTCACTCCAGTGCGGGTAAAGGCAGGGAGTAGCTAGGACTCTCGGTGTGTATATGATTCATGAACCCCTGGGTAGACCGGCTGTGCGCGCCCTGGCTTGGTTCCCGGGTAGACCGGCTGTCCACGGCCGGACTCCGTACCTGGCCGCTGACGGCCGGGGTAGACCAGGTGTCCGCGCTCGGACTTAGTTCCTGAGGACGGAACCTGCGGGTAGACCTGCTGTCCGCGGCCGGCCTGTTTGGGGCCCTCCAAGTATCAAAAAGGAGACCTTCACTCCAGTGCGGGTAAAGGCACGGAGTAGCTAGGACTCTCTTTAACTGGGGGCGTATGTAGCTGGCTGCCGAGCCCGTGGCTAGACCTGTTCCCCCGCAGCCGGCCTGTCCGGGGCCCTCCAAGTATCAAAAAGGAGAGCTTCACTCCAGTGCGGGTAAAGGCAGGGAGTAGCTAGGACTCTCGGTGTGTATTTGATTCATGAACCCCTGGGTAGACCGGCGGTCCGCGCCCTGCCTTGGTTCCCGGGTAGACCAGCTGTCCGCGGCCGGACTCGGTACCTGGCTTCTGACGGCTGGGGTAGACCAGGTGTCCGCGCTCGGACTTAGTTCCTGAGGACGGAACCTGCGGGTAGACCTGCTGTCCGCGGCCGGCCTGTCCGGGGCCCTCCAAGTATCAAAAAGAGACCTTCACTCCAGTACGGGTAAAGGCAGGGAGTAGCTAGGACTCTCGGTGTGTATATGATTCATGAACCCCTGGGTAGACCGGCTGTCCGCGCCCTGGCTTGGTTCCCGAGTAGACCGGCTGTCCATGGCCGGACTCCGTACCTGGCTTCTGACGGCTGGGGTAGACCAGGTGTCCGCGCTCGGACTTAGTTCCTGAGGACGGAACCTGCGGGTAGACCTGCTGTCCGCGGCTGGCCTGTCCGGGGCCCTCCAAGTATCAAAAAGAAGACCTTCACTCCAGTGCGGGTAAAGGCAGGGAGTAGCTAGGACTCTCTTTAACTGGGGGCGTATGTAGCTGGCTGCCGAGCCCGTGGCTAGACCTGTTCCCCTGCAGCCGGCCTGTCCGGGGCCCTCCAAGTATCAAAAAGGAGACCTTCACTCCAGTGCGGGTAAAGGCAGGGAGTAGCTAGGACTCTCGGTGTGTATTTGATTCATGAACCCCTGGGTAGACCGGCGGTCCGCGCCCTGCCTTGGTTCCCGGGTAGACCAGCTGTCCGCGGCCGGACTCGGTACCTGGCTTCTGACGGCTGGGGTAGACCAGGTGTCCGCGCTCGGACTTAGTTCCTGAGGACGGAACCTGCGGGTAGACCTGCTGTCCGCGGCTGGCCTGTCCGGGGCCCTCCAAGTATCAAAAAGAAGACCTTCACTCCAGTGCGGGTAAAGGCAGGGAGTAGCTAGGACTCTCGGTGTGTATATGATTCATGAACCCCTGGGTAGACCGGCTGTGCGCGCCCTGGCTTGGTTCCCGGGTAGACCGGCTGTCCACGGCCGGACTCCGTACCTGGCCGCTGACGGCCGGGGTAGACCAGGTGTCCGCGCTCGGACTTAGTTCCTGAGGACGGAACCTGCGGGTAGACCTGCTGTCCGCGGCCGGCCTGTTTGGGGCCCTCCAAGTATCAAAAAGGAGACCTTCACTCCAGTGCGGGTAAAGGCACGGAGTAGCTAGGACTCTCTATAACTGGGGGCGTATGTAGCTGGCTGCCGAGCCCGTGGCTAGACCTGTTCCCCCGCAGCCGGCCTGTCCGGGGCCCTCCAAGTATCAAAAAGGAGAGCTTCACTCCAGTGCGGGTAAAGGCAGGGAGTAGCTAGGACTCTCGGTGTGTATTTGATTCATGAACCCCTGGGTAGACCGGCTGTCCGCGCCCTGGCTTGTTTCTTGGGTAGACCGGCTGTCCACGGCCGGACTCCGTACCTGGCCGCTGACGGCTGGGGTAGACCAGGTGTCCGCGCTCGGACTTAGTTCCTGAGGACAGAACCTGCGGGTAGACCTGCTGTCCGCGGCTGGCCTGTCCGGGGCCCTCCAAGTATCAAAAAGAGAGCTTCACTCCAGTGCGGGTAAAGGCAGGGAGTAGCTAGGACTCTCGGTGTGTATTTGATTCATGAACCCCTGGGTAGACCGGCGGTCCGCGCCCTGCCTTGGTTCCTGGGTAGACCGGCTGTCCACGGCCGGACTCCGTACCTGGCTTCTGACGGCTGGGGTAGACCAGGTGTCCGCGCTCGGACTTAGTTCCTGAGGACGGAACCTGCGGGTAGACCTGCTGTCCGCGGCCGTCCTGTCCGGGGCCCTCCAAGTATCAAAAAGAGACCTTCACTCCAGTGCGGGTAAAGGCAGGGAGTAGCTAGGACTCTCGGTGTGTATTTGATTCATGAACCCCTGGGTAGACCGGCGGTCCGCGCCCTGCCTTGGTTCCCGGGTAGACCAGCTGTCCGCGGCCGGACTCGGTACCTGGCTTCTGACGGCTGGGGTAGACCAGGTGTCCGCGCTCGGACTTAGTTCCTGAGGACGGAACCTGCGGGTAGACCTGCTGTCCGCGGCCGGCCTGTCCGGGGCCCTCCAAGTATCAAAAAGGAGAGCTTCACTCCAGTGCGGGTAAAGGCAGGGAGTAGCTAGGACTCTCGGTGTGTATTTGATTCATGAACCCCTGGGTAGACCGGCGGTCCGCGCCCTGCCTTGGTTCCTGGGTAGACCGGCTGTCCACGGCCGGACTCCGTACCTGGCCGCTGACGGCTGGGGTAGACCAGGTGTCCGCGCTCGGACTTAGTTCCTGAGGACGGAACCTGCGGGTAGACCTGCTGTCCGCGGCCGGCCTGTCCGGGGCCCTCCAAGTATCAAAAAGGAGAGCTTCACTCCAGTGCGGGTAAAGGCAGGGAGTAGCTAGGACTCTCGGTGTGTATTTGATTCATGAACCCCTGGGTAGACCGGCGGTCCGCGCCCTGCCTTGGTTCCCGGGTAGACCAGCTGTCCGCGGCCGGACTCGGTACCTGGCTTCTGACGGCTGGGGTAGACCAGGTGTCCGCGCTCGGACTTAGTTCCTGAGGACGGAACCTGCGGGTAGACCTGCTGTCCGCGGCTGGCCTGTCCGGGGCCCTCCAAGTATCAAAAAGAAGACCTTCACTCCAGTGCGGGTAAAGGCAGGGAGTAGCTAGGACTCTCGGTGTGTATTTGATTCATGAACCCCTGGGTAGACCGGCGGTCCGCGCCCTGCCTTGGTTCCCGGGTAGACCAGCTGTCCGCGGCCGGACTCGGTACCTGGCTTCTGACGGCTGGGGTAGACCAGGTGTCCGCGCTCGGACTTAGTTCCTGACGACGGAACCTGCGGGTAGACCTGCTGTCCGCGGCCGGCCTGCCCGGGCCCTCCAAGTATCAAAAAGAGACCTTCACTCCAGTGCGGGTAAAGGCAGGGAGTAGCTAGGACTCTCGGTGTGTATTTGATTCATGAACCCCTGGGTAGACCGGCTGTCCGCGCCCTGGCTTGTTTCTTGGGTAGACCGGCTGTCCACGGCCGGACTCCGTACCTGGCCGCTGACGGCTGGGGTAGACCAGGTGTCCGCGCTCGGACTTAGTTCCTGAGGACGGAACCTGCGGGTAGACCTGCTGTCCGCGGCCGGCCTGTCCGGGGCCCTCCAAGTATCAAAAAGGAGAGCTTCACTCCAGTGCGGGTAAAGGCAGGGAGTAGCTAGGACTCTCGGTGTGTATTTGATTCATGAACCCCTGGGTAGACCGGCGGTCCGCGCCCTGCCTTGGTTCCCGGGTAGACCAGCTGTCCGCGGCCGGACTCGGTACCTGGCTTCTGACGGCTGGGGTAGACCAGGTGTCCGCGCTCGGACTTAGTTCCTGAGGACGGAACCTGCGGGTAGACCTGCTGTCCGCGGCTGGCCTGTCCGGGGCCCTCCAAGTATCAAAAAGAAGACCTTCACTCCAGTGCGGGTAAAGGCAGGGAGTAGCTAGGACTCTCGGTGTGTATTTGATTCATGAACCCCTGGGTAGACCGGCGGTCCGCGCCCTGCCTTGGTTCCCGGGTAGACCAGCTGTCCGCGGCCGGACTCGGTACCTGGCTTCTGACGGCTGGGGTAGACCAGGTGTCCGCGCTCGGACTTAGTTCCTGACGACGGAACCTGCGGGTAGACCTGCTGTCCGCGGCCGGCCTGCCCGGGCCCTCCAAGTATCAAAAAGAGACCTTCACTCCAGTGCGGGTAAAGGCAGGGAGTAGCTAGGACTCTCGGTGTGTATTTGATTCATGAACCCCTGGGTAGACCGGCTGTCCGCGCCCTGGCTTGTTTCTTGGGTAGACCGGCTGTCCACGGCCGGACTCCGTACCTGGCCGCTGACGGCCGGGGTAGACCAGGTGTCCGCGCTCGGACTTAGTTCCTGAGGACGGAACCTGCGGGTAGACCTGCTGTCCGCGGCTGGCCTGTCCGGGGCCCTCCAAGTATCAAAAAGAGACCTTCACTCCAGTGCGGGTAAAGGCAGGGAGTAGCTAGGACTCTCGGTGTGTATTTGATTCATGAACCCCTGGGTAGACCGGCGGTCCGCGCCCTGCCTTGGTTCCCGGGTAGACCGGCTGTCCACGCCTGGACTTGGTACCTGGCTTCTGACGGCTGGGGTAGACCAGGTGTCCGCGCTCGGACTTAGTTCCTGAGGACGGAACCTGCGGGTAGACCTGCTGTCCGCGGCCGGCCTGTCCGGGGCCCTCCAAGTATCAAAAAGAAGACCTTCACTCCAGTGCGGGTAAAGGCAGGGAGTAGCTAGGACTCTCGGTGTGTATATGATTCATGAACCCCTGGGTAGACCGGCTGTGCGCGCCCTGGCTTGGTTCCCGGGTAGACCGGCTGTCCACGGCCGGACTCCGTACCTGGCCGCTGACGGCCGGGGTAGACCAGGTGTCCGCGCTCGGACTTAGTTCCTGAGGACGGAACCTGCGGGTAGACCTGCTGTCCGCGGCCGGCCTGTTTGGGGCCCTCCAAGTATCAAAAAGGAGACCTTCACTCCAGTGCCGGTAAGGGCACGGAGTAGCTAGGACTCTCTTTAACTGGGGGCGTATGTAGCTGGCTGCCGAGCCCGTGGCTAGACCTGTTCCCCCGCAGCCGGCCTGTCCGGGGCCCTCCAAGTATCAAAAAGGAGACCTTCACTCCAGTGCGGGTAAAGGCAGGGAGTAGCTAGGACTCTCGGTGTGTATTTGATTCATGAACCCCTGGGTAGACCGGCGGTCCGCGCCCTGCCTTGGTTCCCGGGTAGACCAGCTGTCCGCGGCCGGACTCGGTACCTGGCTTCTGACGGCTGGGGTAGACCAGGTGTCCGCGCTCGGACTTAGTTCCTGAGGACGGAACCTGCGGGTAGACCTGCTGTCCGCGGCTGGCCTGTCCGGGGCCCTCCAAGTATCAAAAAGAAGACCTTCACTCCAGTGCGGGTAAAGGCAGGGAGTAGCTAGGACTCTCGGTGTGTATATGATTCATGAACCCCTGGGTAGACCGGCTGTGCGCGCCCTGGCTTGGTTCCCGGGTAGACCGGCTGTCCACGGCCGGACTCCGTACCTGGCCGCTGACGGCCGGGGTAGACCAGGTGTCCGCGCTCGGACTTAGTTCCTGAGGACGGAACCTGCGGGTAGACCTGCTGTCCGCGGCCGGCCTGTTTGGGGCCCTCCAAGTATCAAAAAGGAGACCTTCACTCCAGTGCCGGTAAAGGCACGGAGTAGCTAGGACTCTCTTTAACTGGGGGCGTATGTAGCTCGCTGCCGAGCCCGTGGCTAGACCTGTTCCCCCGCAGCCGGCCTGTCCGGGGCCCTCCAAGTATCAAAAAGGAGACCTTCACTCCAGTGCGGGTAAAGGCAGGGAGTAGCTAGGACTCTCGGTGTGTATTTGATTCATGAACCCCTGGGTAGACCGGCTGTCCGCGCCCTGGCTTGTTTCTTGGGTAGACCGGCTGTCCAAGGCCGGACTCCGTACCTGGCCGCTGACGGCTGGGGTAGACCAGGTGTCCGCGCTCGGACTTAGTTCCTGAGGACGGAACCTGCGGGTAGACCTGCTGTCCGCGGCTGGCCTGTCCGGGGCCCTCCAAGTATCAAAAAGAGACCTTCACTCCAGTGCGGGTAAAGGCAGGGAGTAGCTAGGACTCTCGGTGTGTATTTGATTCATGAACCCCTGGGTAGACCGGCGGTCCGCGCCCTGCCTTGGTTCCCGGGTAGACCAGCTGTCCGCGGCCGGACTCGGTACCTGGCTTCTGACGGCTGGGGTAGACCAGGTGTCCGCGCTCGGACTTAGTTCCTGAGGACGGAACCTGCGGGTAGACCTGCTGTCCGCGGCCGGCCTGTCCGGGGCCCTCCAAGTATCAAAAAGAGACCTTCACTCCAGTACGGGTAAAGGCAGGGAGTAGCTAGGACTCTCGGTGTGTATATGATTCATGAACCCCTGGGTAGACCGGCTGTCCGCGCCCTGGCTTGGTTCCCGGGTAGACCGGCTGTCCACGGCCGGACTCCGTACCTGGCTTCTGACGGCTGGGGTAGACCAGGTGTCCGCGCTCGGACTTAGTTCCTGAGGACGGAACCTGCGGGTAGACCTGCTGTCCGCGGCTGGCCTGTCCGGGGCCCTCCAAGTATCAAAAAGAGACCTTCACTCCAGTGCGGGTAAAGGCAGGGAGTAGCTAGGACTCTCGGTGTGTATTTGATTCATGAACCCCTGGGTAGACCGGCGGTCCGCGCCCTGCCTTGGTTCCCGGGTAGACCAGCTGTCCGCGGCCGGACTCGGTACCTGGCTTCTGACGGCTGGGGTAGACCAGGTGTCCGCGCTCGGACTTAGTTCCTGAGGACGGAACCTGCGGGTAGACCTGCTGTCCGCGGCCGGCCTGTCCGGGGCCCTCCAAGTATCAAAAAGAGACCTTCACTCCAGTACGGGTAAAGGCAGGGAGTAGCTAGGACTCTCGGTGTGTATATGATTCATGAACCCCTGGGTAGACCGGCTGTCCGCGCCCTGGCTTGGTTCCCGGGTAGACCGGCTGTCCACGGCCGGACTCCGTACCTGGCTTCTGACGGCTGGGGTAGACCAGGTGTCCGCGCTCGGACTTAGTTCCTGAGGACGGAACCTGCGGGTAGACCTGCTGTCCGCGGCTGGCCTGTCCGGGGCCCTCCAAGTATCAAAAAGAGACCTTCACTCCAGTGCGGGTAAAGGCTGGGAGTAGCTAGGACTCTCGGTGTGTATTTGATTCATGAACCCCTGGGTAGACCGGCGGTCCGCGCCCTGGCTTGGTTCCTGGGTAGACCGGCTGTCCACGGCCGGACTCCGTACCTGGCCGCTGACGGCTGGGGTAGACCAGGTGTCCGCGCTCGGACATAGTTCCTGAGGACGGAACCTGCGGGTAGACCTGCTGTCCGCGGCCGGCCTGTCCGGGGCCCTCCAAGTATCAAAAAGGAGACCTTCACTCCAGTGCGGGTAAAGGCAGGGAGTAGCTAGGACTCTCGGTGTGTATTTGATTCATGAACCCCTGGGTAGACCGGCGGTCCGCGCCCTGCCTTGGTTCCCGGGTAGACCAGCTGTCCGCGGCCGGACTCGGTACCTGGCTTCTGACGGCTGGGGTAGACCAGGTGTCCGCGCTCGGACTTAGTTCCTGACGACGGAACCTGCGGGTAGACCTGCTGTCCGCGGCCGGCCTGCCCGGGCCCTCCAAGTATCAAAAAGAGACCTTCACTCCAGTGCGGGTAAAGGCAGGGAGTAGCTAGGACTCTCGGTGTGTATTTGATTCATGAACCCCTGGGTAGACCGGCTGTCCGCGCCCTGGCTTGTTTCTTGGGTAGACCGGCTGTCCACGGCCGGACTCCGTACCTGGCCGCTGACGGCCGGGGTAGACCAGGTGTCCGCGCTCGGACTTAGTTCCTGAGGACGGAACCTGCGGGTAGACCTGCTGTCCGCGGCTGGCCTGTCCGGGGCCCTCCAAGTATCAAAAAGAGACCTTCACTCCAGTGCGGGTAAAGGCAGGGAGTAGCTAGGACTCTCGGTGTGTATTTGATTCATGAACCCCTGGGTAGACCGGCGGTCCGCGCCCTGCCTTGGTTCCCGGGTAGACCAGCTGTCCGCGGCCGGACTCGGTACCTGGCTTCTGACGGCTGGGGTAGACCAGGTGTCCGCGCTCGGACTTAGTTCCTGAGGACGGAACCTGCGGGTAGACCTGCTGTCCGCGGCCGGCCTGTTTGGGGCCCTCCAAGTATCAAAAAGAGACCTTCACTCCAGTACGGGTAAAGGCAGGGAGTAGCTAGGACTCTCGGTGTGTATATGATTCATGAACCCCTGGGTAGACCGGCTGTCCGCGCCCTGGCTTGGTTCCCGGGTAGACCGGCTGTCCACGGCCGGACTCCGTACCTGGCTTCTGACGGCTGGGGTAGACCAGGTGTCCGCGCTCGGACTTAGTTCCTGAGGACGGAACCTGCGGGTAGACCTGCTGTCCGCGGCTGGCCTGTCCGGGGCCCTCCAAGTATCAAAAAGAAGACCTTCACTCCAGTGCGGGTAAAGGCAGGGAGTAGCTAGGACTCTCTTTAACTGGGGGCGTATGTAGCTGGCTGCCGAGCCCGTGGCTAGACCTGTTCCCCTGCAGCCGGCCTGTCCGGGGCCCTCCAAGTATCAAAAAGGAGACCTTCACTCCAGTGCGGGTAAAGGCAGGGAGTAGCTAGGACTCTCGGTGTGTATTTGATTCATGAACCCCTGGGTAGACCGGCGGTCCGCGCCCTGCCTTGGTTCCCGGGTAGACCAGCTGTCCGCGGCCGGACTCGGTACCTGGCTTCTGACGGCTGGGGTAGACCAGGTGTCCGCGCTCGGACTTAGTTCCTGAGGACGGAACCTGCGGGTAGACCTGCTGTCCGCGGCTGGCCTGTCCGGGGCCCTCCAAGTATCAAAAAGAAGACCTTCACTCCAGTGCGGGTAAAGGCAGGGAGTAGCTAGGACTCTCGGTGTGTATATGATTCATGAACCCCTGGGTAGACCGGCTGTGCGCGCCCTGGCTTGGTTCCCGGGTAGACCGGCTGTCCACGGCCGGACTCCGTACCTGGCCGCTGACGGCCGGGGTAGACCAGGTGTCCGCGCTCGGACTTAGTTCCTGAGGACGGAACCTGCGGGTAGACCTGCTGTCCGCGGCCGGCCTGTTTGGGGCCCTCCAAGTATCAAAAAGGAGACCTTCACTCCAGTGCGGGTAAAGGCACGGAGTAGCTAGGACTCTCTTTAACTGGGGGCGTATGTAGCTGGCTGCCGAGCCCGTGGCTAGACCTGTTCCCCCGCAGCCGGCCTGTCCGGGGCCCTCCAAGTATCAAAAAGGAGAGCTTCACTCCAGTGCGGGTAAAGGCAGGGAGTAGCTAGGACTCTCGGTGTGTATTTGATTCATGAACCCCTGGGTAGACCGGCTGTCCGCGCCCTGGCTTGTTTCTTGGGTAGACCGGCTGTCCACGGCCGGACTCCGTACCTGGCCGCTGACGGCTGGGGTAGACCAGGTGTCCGCGCTCGGACTTAGTTCCTGAGGACAGAACCTGCGGGTAGACCTGCTGTCCGCGGCTGGCCTGTCCGGGGCCCTCCAAGTATCAAAAAGAGACCTTCACTCCAGTGCGGGTAAAGGCAGGGAGTAGCTAGGACTCTCGGTGTGTATTTGATTCATGAACCCCTGGGTAGACCGGCGGTCCGCGCCCTGCCTTGGTTCCTGGGTAGACCGGCTGTCCACGGCCGGACTCCGTACCTGGCTTCTGACGGCTGGGGTAGACCAGGTGTCCGCGCTCGGACTTAGTTCCTGAGGACGGAACCTGCGGGTAGACCTGCTGTCCGCGGCCGTCCTGTCCGGGGCCCTCCAAGTATCAAAAAGAGACCTTCACTCCAGTGCGGGTAAAGGCAGGGAGTAGCTAGGACTCTCGGTGTGTATTTGATTCATGAACCCCTGGGTAGACCGGCGGTCCGCGCCCTGCCTTGGTTCCCGGGTAGACCAGCTGTCCGCGGCCGGACTCGGTACCTGGCTTCTGACGGCTGGGGTAGACCAGGTGTCCGCGCTCGGACTTAGTTCCTGAGGACGGAACCTGCGGGTAGACCTGCTGTCCGCGGCTGGCCTGTCCGGGGCCCTCCAAGTATCAAAAAGGAGAGCTTCACTCCAGTGCGGGTAAAGGCAGGGAGTAGCTAGGACTCTCGGTGTGTATTTGATTCATGAACCCCTGGGTAGACCGGCGGTCCGCGCCCTGCCTTGGTTCCTGGGTAGACCGGCTGTCCACGGCCGGACTCCGTACCTGGCCGCTGACGGCCGGGGTAGACCAGGTGTCCGCGCTCGGACTTAGTTCCTGAGGACGGAACCTGCGGGTAGACCTGCTGTCCGCGGCCGGCCTGTCCGGGGCCCTCCAAGTATCAAAAAGGAGAGCTTCACTCCAGTGCGGGTAAAGGCAGGGAGTAGCTAGGACTCTCGGTGTGTATTTGATTCATGAACCCCTGGGTAGACCGGCGGTCCGCGCCCTGCCTTGGTTCCCGGGTAGACCAGCTGTCCGCGGCCGGACTCGGTACCTGGCTTCTGACGGCTGGGGTAGACCAGGTGTCCGCGCTCGGACTTAGTTCCTGAGGACGGAACCTGCGGGTAGACCTGCTGTCCGCGGCCGGCCTGTCCGGGGCCCTCCAAGTATCAAAAAGAGACCTTCACTCCAGTACGGGTAAAGGCAGGGAGTAGCTAGGACTCTCGGTGTGTATATGATTCATGAACCCCTGGGTAGACCGGCTGTCCGCGCCCTGGCTTGGTTCCCGGGTAGACCGGCTGTCCACGGCCGGACTCCGTACCTGGCTTCTGACGGCTGGGGTAGACCAGGTGTCCGCGCTCGGACTTAGTTCCTGAGGACGGAACCTGCGGGTAGACCTGCTGTCCGCGGCTGGCCTGTCCGGGGCCCTCCAAGTATCAAAAATGAGACCTTCACTCCAGTGCGGGTAAAGGCAGGGAGTAGCTAGGACTCTCGGTGTGTATTTGATTCATGAACCCCTGGGTAGACCGGCGGTCCGCGCCCTGCCTTGGTTCCTGGGTAGACCAGCTGTCCGCGGCCGGACTCGGTACCTGGCTTCTGACGGCTGGGGTAGACCAGGTGTCCGCGCTCGGACTTAGTTCCTGAGGACGGAACCTGCGGGTAGACCTGCTGTCCGCGGCCGGCCTGTCCGGGGCCCTCCAAGTATCAAAAAGAGACCTTCACTCCAGTGCGGGTAAAGGCAGGGAGTAGCTAGGACTCTCGGTGTGTATATGATTCATGAACCCCTGGGTAGACCGGCTGTCCGCGCCCTGGCTTGGTTCCCGGGTAGACCGGCTGTCCACGGCCGGACTCCGTACCTGGCTTCTGACGGCTGGGGTAGACCAGGTGTCCGCGCTCGGACTTAGTTCCTGAGGACGGAACCTGCGGGTAGACCTGCTGTCCGCGGCTGGCCTGTCCGGGGCCCTCCAAGTATCAAAAAGAGACCTTCACTCCAGTGCGGGTAAAGGCTGGGAGTAGCTAGGACTCTCGGTGTGTATTTGATTCATGAACCCCTGGGTAGACCGGCGGTCCGCGCCCTGGCTTGGTTCCTGGGTAGACCGGCTGTCCACGGCCGGACTCCGTACCTGGCCGCTGACGGCTGGGGTAGACCAGGTGTCCGCGCTCGGACATAGTTCCTGAGGACGGAACCTGCGGGTAGACCTGCTGTCCGCGGCCGGCCTGTCCGGGGCCCTCCAAGTATCAAAAAGGAGACCTTCACTCCAGTGCGGGTAAAGGCAGGGAGTAGCTAGGACTCTCGGTGTGTATTTGATTCATGAACCCCTGGGTAGACCGGCGGTCCGCGCCCTGCCTTGGTTCCCGGGTAGACCAGCTGTCCGCGGCCGGACTCGGTACCTGGCTTCTGACGGCTGGGGTAGACCAGGTGTCCGCGCTCGGACTTAGTTCCTGAGGACGGAACCTGCGGGTAGACCTGCTGTCCGCGGCTGGCCTGTCCGGGGCCCTCCAAGTATCAAAAAGAAGACCTTCACTCCAGTGCGGGTAAAGGCAGGGAGTAGCTAGGACTCTCGGTGTGTATTTGATTCATGAACCCCTGGGTAGACCGGCTGTGCGCGCCCTGGCTTGTTTCTTGGGTAGACCGGCTGTCCACGGCCGGACTCCGTACCTGGCCGCTGACGGCCGGGGTAGACCAGGTGTCCGCGCTCGGACTTAGTTCCTGAGGACGGAACCTGCGGGTAGACCTGCTGTCCGCGGCAGGCCTGTCCGGGGCCCTCCACGTATCAAAAAGAAGACCTTCACTCCAGTGCGGGTAAAGGCAGGGAGTAGCTAGGACTCTCGGTGTGTATTTGATTCATGAACCCCTGGGTAGACCGGCGGTCCGCGCCCTGCCTTGGTTCCTGGGTAGACCGGCTGTCCACGGCCGGACTCCGTACCTGGCTTCTGACGGCTGGGGTAGACCAGGTGTCCGCGCTCGGACTTAGTTCCTGAGGACGGAACCTGCGGGTAGACCTGCTGTCCGCGGCCGGCCTGTCCGGGGCCCTCCAAGTATCAAAAAGGAGAGCTTCACTCCAGTGCGGGTAAAGGCAGGGAGTAGCTAGGACTCTCGGTGTGTATTTGATTCATGAACCCCTGGGTAGACCGGCGGTCCGCGCCCTGCCTTGGTTCCCGGGTAGACCAGCTGTCCGCGGCCGGACTCGGTACCTGGCTTCTGACGGCTGGGGTAGACCAGGTGTCCGCGCTCGGACTTAGTTCCTGAGGACGGAACCTGCGGGTAGACCTGCTGTCCGCGGCTGGCCTGTCCGGGGCCCTCCAAGTATCAAAAAGAAGACCTTCACTCCAGTGCGGGTAAAGGCAGGGAGTAGCTAGGACTCTCGGTGTGTATTTGATTCATGAACCCCTGGGTAGACCGGCTGTCCGCGCCCTGGCTTGGTTGCCGGGTAGACCGGCTGTCCACGGCCGGACTCCGTACCTGGCCGCTGACGGCCGGGGTAGACCAGGTGTCCGCGCTCGGACTTAGTTCCTGAGGACGGAACCTGCGGGTAGACCTGCTGTCCGCGGCCAGCCTGTCCGGGGCCCTCCAAGTATCAAAAAGAGACCTTCACTCCAGTGCGGGTAAAGGCAGGGAGTAGCTAGGACTCTCGGTGCGTATTTGATTCATGAACCCCTGGGTAGACCGGCGGTCCGCGCCCTGCCTTGGTTCCCGGGTAGACCGGCTGTCCACTGCCGGACTTGGTACCTGGCTTCTGACGGCTGGGGTAGACCAGGTGTCCGCGCTCGGACTTAGTTCCTGAGGACGGAACCTGCGGGTAGACCTGCTGTCCGCGGCCGGCCTGTTTGGGGCCCTCCAAGTATCAAAAAGGAGAGCTTCACTCCAGTGCGGGTAAAGGCAGGGAGTAGCTAGGACTCTCGGTGTGTATTTGATTCATGAACCCCTGGGTAGACCGGCGGTCCGCGCCCTGCCTTGGTTCCCGGGTAGACCAGCTGTCCGCGGCCGGACTCGGTACCTGGCTTCTGACGGCTGGGGTAGACCAGGTGTCCGCGCTCGGACTTAGTTCCTGAGGACGGAACCTGCGGGTAGACCTGCTGTCCGCGGCCGGCCTGTCCGGGGCCCTCCAAGTATCAAAAAGAGACCTTCACTCCAGTATGGGTAAAGGCAGGGAGTAGCTAGGACTCTCGGTGTGTATATGATTCATGAACCCCTGGGTAGACCGGCTGTCCGCGCCCTGGCTTGGTTCCCGGGTAGACCGGCTGTCCACGGCCGGACTCCGTACCTGGCTTCTGACGGCTGGGGTAGACCAGGTGTCCGCGCTCGGACTTAGTTCCTGAGGACGGAACCTGCGGGTAGACCTGCTGTCCGCGGCTGGCCTGTCCGGGGCCCTCCAAGTATCAAAAAGAGACCTTCACTCCAGTGCGGGTAAAGGCTGGGAGTAGCTAGGACTCTCGGTGTGTATTTGATTCATGAACCCCTGGGTAGACCGGCGGTCCGCGCCCTGGCTTGGTTCCTGGGTAGACCGGCTGTCCACGGCCGGACTCCGTACCTGGCTTCGGACGGCTGGGGTAGACCAGGTGTCCGCGCTCGGACATAGTTCCTGAGGACGGAACCTGCGGGTAGACCTGCTGTCCGCGGCCGTCCTGTCCGGGGCCCTCCAAGTATCAAAAAGGAGACCTTCACTCCAGTGCGGGTAAAGGCAGGGAGTAGCTAGGACTCTCGGTGTGTATTTGATTCATGAACCCCTGGGTAGACCGGCGGTCCGCGCCCTGCCTTGGTTCCCGGGTAGACCAGCTGTCCGCGGCCGGACTCGGTACCTGGCTTCTGACGGCTGGGGTAGACCAGGTGTCCGCGCTCGGACTTAGTTCCTGACGACGGAACCTGCGGGTAGACCTGCTGTCCGCGGCTGGCCTGTCCGGGGCCCTCCAAGTATCAAAAAGAAGACCTTCACTCCAGTGCGGGTAAAGGCAGGGAGTAGCTAGGACTCTCGGTGTGTATTTGATTCATGAACCCCTGGGTAGACCGGCTGTGCGCGCCCTGGCTTGTTTCTTGGGTAGACCGGCTGTCCACGGCCGGACTCCGTACCTGGCCGCTGACGGCCGGGGTAGACCAGGTGTCCGCGCTCGGACTTAGTTCCTGAGGACGGAACCTGCGGGTAGACCTGCTGTCCGCGGCAGGCCTGTCCGGGGCCCTCCACGTATCAAAAAGAAGACCTTCACTCCAGTGCGGGTAAAGGCAGGGAGTAGCTAGGACTCTCGGTGTGTATTTGATTCATGAACCCCTGGGTAGACCGGCGGTCCGCGCCCTGGCTTGGTTCCCGGGTAGACCAGCTGTCCGCGGCCGGACTCGGTACCTGGCTTCTGACGGCTGGGGTAGACCAGGTGTCCGCGCTCGGACTTAGTTCCTGAGGACGGAACCTGCGGGTAGACCTGCTGTCCGCGGCTGGCCTGTCCGGGGCCCTCCAAGTATCAAAAAGAGACCTTCACTCCAGTGCGGGTAAAGGCTGGGAGTAGCTAGGACTCTCGGTGTGTATTTGATTCATGAACCCCTGGGTAGACCGGCGGTCCGCGCCCTGCCTTGGTTCCTGGGTAGACCGGCTGTCCACGGCCGGACTCCGTACCTGGCTTCGGACGGCTGGGGTAGACCAGGTGTCCGCGCTCGGACATAGTTCCTGAGGACGGAACCTGCGGGTAGACCTGCTGTCCGCGGCAGGCCTGTCCGGGGCCCTCCAAGTATCAAAAAGGAGACCTTCACTCCAGTGCGGGTAAAGGCAGGGAGTAGCTAGGACTCTCGGTGTGTATTTGATTCATGAACCCCTGGGTAGACCGGCTGTCCGCGCCCTGCCTTGGTTCCCGGGTAGACCAGCTGTCCGCGGCCGGACTCGGTACCTGGCTTCTGACGGCTGGGGTAGACCAGGTGTCCGCGCTCGGACTTAGTTCCTGAGGACGGAACCTGCGGGTAGACCTGCTGTCCGCGGCTGGCCTGTCCGGGGCCCTCCAAGTATCAAAAAGAAGACCTTCACTCCAGTGCGGGTAAAGGCAGGGAGTAGCTAGGACTCTCGGTGTGTATTTGATTCATGAACCCCTGGGTAGACCGGCTGTGCGCGCCCTGGCTTGTTTCTTGGGTAGACCGGCTGTCCACGGCCGGACTCCGTACCTGGCCGCTGACGGCCGGGGTAGACCAGGTGTCCGCGCTCGGACTTAGTTCCTGAGGACGGAACCTGCGGGTAGACCTGCTGTCCGCGGCAGGCCTGTCCGGGGCCCTCCACGTATCAAAAAGAAGACCTTCACTCCAGTGCGGGTAAAGGCAGGGAGTAGCTAGGACTCTCGGTGTGTATTTGATTCATGAACCCCTGGGTAGACCGGCTGTGCGCGCCCTGGCTTGGTTCCCGGGTAGACCAGCTGTCCGCGGCCGGACTCGGTACCTGGCTTCTGACGGCTGGGGTAGACCAGGTGTCCGCGCTCGGACTTAGTTCCTGAGGACGGAACCTGCGGGTAGACCTGCTGTCCGCGGCTGGCCTGTCCGGGGCCCTCCAAGTATCAAAAAGAAGACCTTCACTCCAGTGCGGGTAAAGGCAGGGAGTAGCTAGGACTCTCTTTAACTGGGGGCGTATGTAGCTGGCTGCCGAGCCCGTGGCTAGACCTGTTCCCCCGAAGCCGGCCTGTCCGGGGCCCTCCAAGTATCAAAAAGGAGACCTTCACTCCAGTGCGGGTAAAGGCAGGGAGTAGCTAGGACTCTCGGTGTGTATTTGATTCATGAACCCCTGGGTAGACCGGCGGTCCGCGCCCTGCCTTGGTTCCCGGGTAGACTGGCTGCCCACGGCCGGACTCGGTACCTGGCTTCTGACGGCTGGGGTAGACCAGGTGTCCGCGCTCGGACTTAGTTCCTGAGGACGGAACCTGCGGGTAGACCTGCTGTCCGCGGCCGGCCTGTTTGGGGCCCTCCAAGTATCAAAAAGGAGAGCTTCACTCCAGTGCGGGTAAAGGCAGGGAGTAGCTAGGACTCTCGGTGTGTATTTGATTCATGAACCCCTGGGTAGACCGGCTGTCCGCGCCTTGGCTTGTTTCTTGGGTAGACCTGCTGTCCGCGGCCGGCCTGTTTGGGGCCCTCCAAGTATCAAAAAGGAGACCTTCACTCCAGTGCGGGTAAAGGCAGGGAGTAGCGAGGACTCTCTTTAACTGGGGGCGTATGTAGCTGGCTGCCGAGCCCGTGGCTAGACCTGTTCCCCCGCAGCCGGCCTGTCCGGGGCCCTCCAAGTGTCAAAAAGGAGAGCTTCACTCCAGTGCGGGTAAAGGCAGGGAGTAGCTAGGACTCTCGGTGTGTATTTGATTCATGAACCCCTGGGTAGACCGGCGGTCCGCGCCCTGCCTTGGTTCCCGGGTAGACCAGCTGTCCGCGGCCGGACTCCGTACCTGGCTTCTGACGGCTGGGGTAGACCAGGTGTCCGCGCTCGGACTTAGTCATGAGGACGGAACCTGCGGGTAGACCTGCTGTCCGCGGCTGGCCTGTCCGGGGCCCTCCAAGAATCAAAAAGAGACCTTCACTCCAGTGCGGGTAAAGGCAGGGAGTAGCTAGGACTCTCGGTGTGTATTTGATTCATGAACCCCTGGGTAGACCGGCTGTCCGCGCCCTGGCTTGGTTCCCGGGTAGACCGGCTGTCCACGGCCGGACTCCGTACCTGGCCGCTGACGGCTGGGGTAGACCAGGTGTCCGCGCTCGGCCTTAGTTCCTGAGGACGGAACCTGCGGGTAGACCTGCTGTCCGCGGCCGGCCTGTCCGGGGCCCTCCAAGTATCAAAAAGGAGAGCTTCACTCCAGTGCGGGTAAAGGCAGGGAGTAGCTAGGACTCTCGGTGTGTATTTGATTCATGAACCCCTGGGTAGACCGGCGGTCCGCGCCCTGCCTTGGTTCCCGGGTAGACCAGCTGTCCGCGGCCGGACTCGGTACCTGGCTTCTGACGGCTGGGGTAGACCAGGTGTCCGCGCTCGGACTTAGTTCCTGACGACGGAACCTGCGGGTAGACCTGCTGTCCGCGGCTGGCCTGTCCGGGGCCCTCCAAGTATCAAAAAGAAGACCTTCACTCCAGTGCGGGTAAAGGCAGGGAGTAGCTAGGACTCTCGGTGTGTATTTGATTCATGAACCCCTGGGTAGACCGGCTGTCCGCGCCCTGGCTTGTTTCTTGGGTAGACCGGCTGTCCACGGCCGGACTCCGTACCTGGCCGCTGACGGCCGGGGTAGACCAGGTGTCCGCGCTCGGACTTAGTTCCTGAGGACGGAACCTGCGGGTAGACCTGCTGTCCGCGGCAGGCCTGTCCGGGGCCCTCCACGTATCAAAAAGAAGACCTTCACTCCAGTGCGGGTAAAGGCAGGGAGTAGCTAGGACTCTCGGTGTGTATTTGATTCATGAACCCCTGGGTAGACCGGCGGTCCGCGCCCTGGCTTGGTTCCTGGGTAGACCGGCTGTCCACGGCCGGACTCCGTACCTGGCTTCTGACGGCTGGGGTAGACCAGGTGTCCGCGCTCGGACTTAGTTCCTGAGGACGGAACCTGCGGGTAGACCTGCTGTCCGCGGCCGGCCTGTTTGGGGCCCTCCAAGTATCAAAAAGGAGAGCTTCACTCCAGTGCGGGTAAAGGCAGGGAGTAGCTAGGACTCTCGGTGTGTATTTGATTCATGAACCCCTGGGTAGACCGGCGGTCCGCGCCCTGCCTTGGTTCCCGGGTAGACCAGCTGTCCGCGGCCGGACTCGGTACCTGGCTTCTGACGGCTGGGGTAGACCAGGTGTCCGCGCTCGGACTTAGTTCCTGAGGACGGAACCTGCGGGTAGACCTGCTGTCCGCGGCCGGCCTGTCCGGGGCCCTCCAAGTATCAAAAAGAGACCTTCACTCCAGTATGGGTAAAGGCAGGGAGTAGCTAGGACTCTCGGTGTGTATATGATTCATGAACCCCTGGGTAGACCGGCTGTCCGCGCCCTGGCTTGGTTCCCGGGTAGACCGGCTGTCCACGGCCGGACTCCGTACCTGGCTTCTGACGGCTGGGGTAGACCAGGTGTCCGCGCTCGGACTTAGTTCCTGAGGACGGAACCTGCGGGTAGACCTGCTGTCCGCGGCTGGCCTGTCCGGGGCCCTCCAAGTATCAAAAAGAGACCTTCACTCCAGTGCGGGTAAAGGCTGGGAGTAGCTAGGACTCTCGGTGTGTATTTGATTCATGAACCCCTGGGTAGACCGGCGGTCCGCGCCCTGGCTTGGTTCCTGGGTAGACCGGCTGTCCACGGCCGGACTCCGTACCTGGCTTCGGACGGCTGGGGTAGACCAGGTGTCCGCGCTCGGACATAGTTCCTGAGGACGGAACCTGCGGGTAGACCTGCTGTCCGCGGCCGTCCTGTCCGGGGCCCTCCAAGTATCAAAAAGGAGACCTTCACTCCAGTGCGGGTAAAGGCAGGGAGTAGCTAGGACTCTCGGTGTGTATTTGATTCATGAACCCCTGGGTAGACCGGCGGTCCGCGCCCTGCCTTGGTTCCCGGGTAGACCAGCTGTCCGCGGCCGGACTCGGTACCTGGCTTCTGACGGCTGGGGTAGACCAGGTGTCCGCGCTCGGACTTAGTTCCTGAGGACGGAACCTGCGGGTAGACCTGCTGTCCGCGGCTGGCCTGTCCGGGGCCCTCCAAGTATCAAAAAGAAGACCTTCACTCCAGTGCGGGTAAAGGCAGGGAGTAGCTAGGACTCTCGGTGTGTATTTGATTCATGAACCCCTGGGTAGACCGGCTGTGCGCGCCCTGGCTTGTTTCTTGGGTAGACCGGCTGTCCACGGCCGGACTCCGTACCTGGCCGCTGACGGCCGGGGTAGACCAGGTGTCCGCGCTCGGACTTAGTTCCTGAGGACGGAACCTGCGGGTAGACCTGCTGTCCGCGGCAGGCCTGTCCGGGGCCCTCCACGTATCAAAAAGAAGACCTTCACTCCAGTGCGGGTAAAGGCAGGGAGTAGCTAGGACTCTCGGTGTGTATTTGATTCATGAACCCCTGGGTAGACCGGCGGTCCGCGCCCTGGCTTGGTTCCCGGGTAGACCAGCTGTCCGCGGCCGGACTCGGTACCTGGCTTCTGACGGCTGGGGTAGACCAGGTGTCCGCGCTCGGACTTAGTTCCTGACGACGGAACCTGCGGGTAGACCTGCTGTCCGCGGCTGGCCTGTCCGGGGCCCTCCAAGTATCAAAAAGAGACCTTCACTCCAGTGCGGGTAAAGGCTGGGAGTAGCTAGGACTCTCGGTGTGTATTTGATTCATGAACCCCTGGGTAGACCGGCGGTCCGCGCCCTGCCTTGGTTCCTGGGTAGACCGGCTGTCCACGGCCGGACTCCGTACATGGCCGCTGACGGCTGGGGTAGACCAGGTGTCCGCGCTCGGACTTAGTTCCTGAGGACGGAACCTGCGGGTAGACCTGCTGTCCGCGGCCGGCCTGTCCGGGGCCCTCCAAGTATCAAAAAGAGACCTTCACTCCAGTGCGGGTAAAGGCAGGGAGTAGCTAGGACTCTCGGTGTGTATTTGATTCATGAACCCCTGGGTAGACCGGCGGTCCGCGCCCTGCCTTGGTTCCTGGGTAGACCGGCTGTCCACGGCCGGACTCCGTACCTGGCCGCTGACGGCTGGGGTAGACCAGGTGTCCGCGCTCGGACTTAGTTCCTGAGGACGGAACCTGCGGGTAGACCTGCTGTCCGCGGCCGGCCTGTCCGGGGCCCTCCAAGTATCAAAAAGAGACCTTCACTCCAGTGCGGGTAAAGGCAGGGAGTAGCTAGGACTCTCGGTGTGTATTTGATTCATGAACCCCTGGGTAGACCGGCTGTCCACGCCCTGGCTTGGTTCCCGGGTAGACCGGCTGTCCACGGCCGGACTCCGTACCTGGCCGCTGACGGCTGGGGTAGACCAGGTGTCCGCGCTCGGACTTAGTTCCTGACGACGGAACCTGCGGGTAGACCTGCTGTCCGCGGCCGGCCTGTCCGGGGCCCTCCAAGTATCAAAAATGAGACCTTCACTCCAGTGCGGGTAAAGGCAGGGAGTAGCTAGGACTCTCGGTGTGTATTTGATTCATGAACCCCTGGGTAGACCGGCGGTCCGCGCCCTGCCTCGGTTCCTGGGTAGACCGGCTGTCCACGGCCGGACTCCGTACCTGGCCGCTGACGGCTGGGGTAGACCAGGTGTCCGCGCTCGGACTTAGTTCCTGAGGACGGAACCTGCGGGTAGACCTGCTGTCCGCGGCCGGCCTGTCCGGGGCCCTCCAAGTATCAAAAATGAGACCTTCACTCCAGTGCGGGTAAAGGCAGGGAGTAGCTAGGACTCTCGGTGTGTATTTGATTCATGAACCCCTGGGTAGACCGGCTGTCCGCGCCCTGGCTTGTTTCTTGGGTAGACCGGCTGTCCACGGCCGGACTCCGTACATGGCCGCTGACGGCTGGGGTAGACCAGGTGTCCGCGCTCGGACTTAGTTCCTGAGGACGGAACCTGCGGGTAGACCTGCTGTCCGCGGCCGGCCTGTCCGGGGCCCTCCAAGTATCAAAAAAGAGACCTTCACTCCAGTGCGGGTAAAGGCAGGGAGTAGCTAGGACTCTCGGTGCGTATTTGATTCATGAACCCCTGGGTAGACCGGCTGTCCTCGCCCTGGCTTGGTTCCCGGGTAGACCGGCTGTCCACGGCTGGACTTGGTACCTGGCTTCTGACGGCTGGGGTAGACCAGGTGTCCGCGCTCGGACTTAGTTCCTGAGGACGGAACCTGCGGGTAGACCTGCTGTCCGCGGCCGGCCTGTCCGGGGCCCTCCAAGTATCAAAAATGAGACCTTCACTCCAGTGCGGGTAAAGGCAGGGAGTAGCTAGGACTCTCGGTGTGTATTTGATTCATGAACCCCTGGGTAGACCGGCGGTCCGCGCCCTGCCTTGGTTCCCGGGTAGACCGGCTGTCCACGGCCGGACTCCGTACCTGGCCGCTGACGGCTGGGGTAGACCAGGTGTCCGCGCTCGGACTTAGTTCCTGACGACGGAATCTGCGGGTAGACCTGCTGTCCGCGGCCGGCCTGTTTGGGGCCCTCCAAGTATCAAAAAGAGACCTTCACTCCAGTGCGGGTAAAGGCAGGGCGTAGCTAGGACTCTCTTTAACTGGGGGCGTACGTAGCTGGCTGCCGAGCCCGTGGCTAGACCTGTTCCCCCGCGGCCGGCCTGTCCGGGGCCCTCCAAGTATCAAAAAGAAGACCTTCACTCCAGTGCGGGTAAAGGCAGGGCGTAGCTAGGACTTTCTTTAACTGGGGGCGTATGTAGCTGGCTGCCGAGCCCGTGGCTAGACCTGTTCCCCCGTAGCCGGCCTGTCCGGGGCCCTCCAGGTATCAAAAAGAGATCTTCACTCCAGTGCGGGTAAAGGCAGGGAGTAGCTAGGACTCTCGGTGTGTATTTGATTCATGAACCCCTGGGTAGACCGGCTGTCCGCGCCCTGGCTTGTTTCTTGGGTAGACCGGCTGTCCACGGCCGGACTCCGTACCTGGCCGCTGACGGCTGGGGTAGACCAGGTGTCCGCGCTCGGACTTAGTTCCTGACGACGGAATCTGCGGGTAGACCTGCTGTCCGCGGCCGGCCTGTTTGGGGCCCTCCAAGTATCAAAAAGAGACCTTCACTCCAGTGCGGGTAAAGGCAGGGCGTAGCTAGGACTCTCTTTAACTGGGGGCGTACGTAGCTGGCTGCCGAGCCCGTGGCTAGACCTGTTCCCCCGCGGCCGGCCTGTCCGGGGCCCTCCAAGTATCAAAAAGAAGACCTTCACTCCAGTGCGGGTAAAGGCAGGGCGTAGCTAGGACTTTCTTTAACTGGGGGCGTATGTAGCTGGCTGCCGAGTCCGTGGCTAGACCTGTTCCCCCGTAGCCGGCCTGTCCGGGGCCCTCCAAGTATCAAAAAGAGACCTTCACTCCAGTGCGGGTAAAGGCAGGGAGTAGCTAGGACTCTCGGTGTGTATTTGATTCATGAACCCCTGGGTAGACCGGCTGTCCGCGCCCTGGCTTGTTTCTTGGGTAGACCGGCTGTCCACGGCCGGACTCCGTACCTGGCCGCTGACGGCTGGGGTAGACCAGGTGTCCGCGCTCGGACTTAGTTCCTGACGACGGAATCTGCGGGTAGACCTGCTGTCCGCGGCCGGCCTGTCCGGGGCCCTCCAAGTATCAAAAAGAGACCTTCACTCCAGTGCGGGTAAAGGCAGGGAGTAGCTAGGACTCTCGGTGTGTATTTGATTCATGAACCCCTGGGTAGACCGGCTGTCCGCGCCCTGGCTTGTTTCTTGGGTAGACCGGCTGTCCACGGCCGGACTCCGTACATGGCCGCTGACGGCTGGGGTAGACCAGGTGTCCGCGCTCGGACTTAGTTCCTGAGGACGGAACCTGCGGGTAGACCTGCTGTCCGCGGCCGGCCTGTCCGGGGCCCTCCAAGTATCAAAAAAGAGACCTTCACTCCAGTGCGGGTAAAGGCAGGGAGTAGCTAGGACTCTCGGTGTGTATTTGATTCATGAACCCCTGGGTAGACCGGCGGTCCGCGCCCTGCCTCGGTTCCTGGGTAGACCGGCTGTCCACGGCCGGACTCCGTACCTGGCCGCTGACGGCTGGGGTAGACCAGGTGTCCGCGCTCGGACTTAGTTCCTGACGACGGAATCTGCGGGTAGACCTGCTGTCCGCGGCCGGCCTGTCCGGGGCCCTCCAAGTATCAAAAAGAGACCTTCACTCCAGTGCGGGTAAAGGCAGGGAGTAGCTAGGACTCTCGGTGTGTATTTGATTCATGAACCCCTGGGTAGACCGGCTGTCCGCGCCCTGGCTTGTTTCTTGGGTAGACCGGCTGTCCACGGCCGGACTCCGTACATGGCCGCTGACGGCTGGGGTAGACCAGGTGTCCGCGCTCGGACTTAGTTCCTGAGGACGGAACCTGCGGGTAGACCTGCTGTCCGCGGCCGGCCTGTTTGGGGCCCTCCAAGTATCAAAAAAGAGACCTTCACTCCAGTGCGGGTAAAGGCAGGGAGTAGCTAGGACTCTCGGTGCGTATTTGATTCATGAACCCCTGGGTAGACCGGCTGTCCTCGCCCTGGCTTGGTTCCCGGGTAGACCGGCTGTCCACGGCTGGACTAGGTACCTGGCTTCTGACGGCTGGGGTAGACCAGGTGTCCGCGCTCGGACTTAGTTCCTGAGGACGGAACCTGCGGGTAGACCTGCTGTCCGCGGCCGGCCTGTCCGGGGCCCTCCAAGTATCAAAAAGAGACCTTCACTCCAGTGCGGGTAAAGGCAGGGAGTAGCTAGGACTCTCGGTGTGTATTTGATTCATGAACCCCTGGGTAGACCGGCTGTCCGCGCCCTGGCTTGTTTCTTGGGTAGACCGGCTGTCCACGGCCGGACTCCGTACATGGCCGCTGACGGCTGGGGTAGACCAGGTGTCCGCGCTCGGACTTAGTTCCTGAGGACGGAACCTGCGGGTAGACCTGCTGTCCGCGGCCGGCCTGTCCGGGGCCCTCCAAGTATCAAAAAGAGACCTTCACTCCAGTGCGGGTAAAGGCAGGGAGTAGCTAGGACTCTCTTTAACTGGGGGCGTATGTAGCTGGCTGCCGAGCCCGTGGCTAGACCTGTTCCCCCGCAGCCGGCCTGTTTGGGGCCCTCCAAGTATCTAAAAGGAGACCTTCACTCCCGTGCGGGTAAAGGCAGGGAGTAGCTAGGACTCTCGGTGTGTATTTGATTCATGAACCCCTGGGTAGACCGGCTGTCCACGGCCGGACTCCGTACATGGCCGCTGACGGCTGGGGTAGACCAGGTGTCCGCGCTCGGACTTAGTTCCTGAGGACGGAACCTGCGGGTAGACCTGCTGTCCGCGGCCGGCCTGTCCGGGGCCCTCCAAGTATCAAAAATGAGACCTTCACTCCAGTGCGGGTAAAGGCAGGGAGTAGCTAGGACTCTCGGTGTGTATTTGATTCATGAACCCCTGGGTAGACCGGCTGTCCACGGCCGGACTCGGTACCTGGATTCTGACGGCTGGGGTAGACCAGGTGTCCGCGTTCGGACTTAGTTCCTGACGACGGAACCTGCGGGTAGACCTGCTGTCCGCGGCCGGCCTGTTTGGGGCCCTCCACGTATCAAAAAGAAGACCTTCACTCCAGTGCGGGTAAAGGCAGGGAGTAGCTAGGACTCTCTTTAATTGGGGGCGTACGTTGCTGGCTGCCGAGCCCGTGGCTAGACCTGTTCCCTCGCGGCCAGCCTGTCCGGGGCCCTCCAAGTATCTAAAAGGAGACCTTCACTCCCGTGCGGGTAAAGGCAGGGAGTAGCTAGGACTCTCGGTGTGTATTTGATTCATGAACCCCTGGGTAGACCGGCGGTCCGCGCCCTGCCTCGGTTCCTGGGTAGACCGGCTGTCCACGGCCGGACTCCGTACATGGCCGCTGACGGCTGGGGTAGACCAGGTGTCCGCGCTCGGACTTAGTTCCTGAGGACGGAACCTGCGGGTAGACCTGCTGTCCGCGGCCGGCCTGTCCGGGGCCCTCCAAGTATCAAAAATGAGACCTTCACTCCAGTGCGGGTAAAGGCAGGGAGTAGCTAGGACTCTCGGTGTGTATTTGATTCATGAACCCCTGGGTAGACCGGCTGTCCGCGCCCTGGCTTGTTTCTTGGGTAGACCGGCTGTCCACGGCCGGACTCCGTACATGGCCGCTGACGGCTGGGGTAGACCAGGTGTCCGCGCTCGGACTTAGTTCCTGAGGACGGAACCTGCGGGTAGACCTGCTGTCCGCGGCCGGCCTGTCCGGGGCCCTCCAAGTATCAAAAAAGAGACCTTCACTCCAGTGCGGGTAAAGGCAGGGAGTAGCTAGGACTCTCGGTGCGTATTTGATTCATGAACCCCTGGGTAGACCGGCTGTCCTCGCCCTGGCTTGGTTCCCGGGTAGACCGGCTGTCCACGGCTGGACTTGGTACCTGGCTTCTGACGGCTGGGGTAGACCAGGTGTCCGCGCTCGGACTTAGTTCCTGAGGACGGAACCTGCGGGTAGACCTGCTGTCCGCGGCCGGCCTGTCCGGGGCCCTCCAAGTATCAAAAATGAGACCTTCACTCCAGTGCGGGTAAAGGCAGGGAGTAGCTAGGACTCTCGGTGTGTATTTGATTCATGAACCCCTGGGTAGACCGGCGGTCCGCGCCCTGCCTTGGTTCCCGGGTAGACCGGCTGTCCACGGCCGGACTCCGTACCTGGCCGCTGACGGCTGGGGTAGACCAGGTGTCCGCGCTCGGACTTAGTTCCTGACGACGGAATCTGCGGGTAGACCTGCTGTCCGCGGCCGGCCTGTTTGGGGCCCTCCAAGTATCAAAAAGAGACCTTCACTCCAGTGCGGGTAAAGGCAGGGCGTAGCTAGGACTCTCTTTAACTGGGGGCGTACGTAGCTGGCTGCCGAGCCCGTGGCTAGACCTGTTCCCCCGCGGCCGGCCTGTCCGGGGCCCTCCAAGTATCAAAAAGAAGACCTTCACTCCAGTGCGGGTAAAGGCAGGGCGTAGCTAGGACTTTCTTTAACTGGGGGCGTATGTAGCTGGCTGCCGAGCCCGTGGCTAGACCTGTTCCCCCGTAGCCGGCCTGTCCGGGGCCCTCCAAGTATCAAAAAGAGACCTTCACTCCAGTGCGGGTAAAGGCAGGGAGTAGCTAGGACTCTCGGTGTGTATTTGATTCATGAACCCCTGGGTAGACCGGCTGTCCGCGCCCTGGCTTGTTTCTTGGGTAGACCGGCTGTCCACGGCCGGACTCCGTACCTGGCCGCTGACGGCTGGGGTAGACCAGGTGTCCGCGCTCGGACTTAGTTCCTGACGACGGAATCTGCGGGTAGACCTGCTGTCCGCGGCCGGCCTGTTTGGGGCCCTCCAAGTATCAAAAAGAGACCTTCACTCCAGTGCGGGTAAAGGCAGGGAGTAGCTAGGACTCTCGGTGCGTATTTGATTCATGAACCCCTGGGTAGACCGGCTGTCCTCGCCCTGGCTTGGTTCCCGGGTAGACCGGCTGTCCACGGCTGGACTAGGTACCTGGCTTCTGACGGCTGGGGTAGACCAGGTGTCCGCGCTCGGACTTAGTTCCTGAGGACGGAACCTGCGGGTAGACCTGCTGTCCGCGGCCGGCCTGTCCGGGGCCCTCCAAGTATCAAAAAGAGACCTTCACTCCAGTGCGGGTAAAGGCAGGGAGTAGCTAGGACTCTCTTTAACTGGGGGCGTATGTAGCTGGCTGCCGAGCCCGTGGCTAGACCTGTTCCCCCGCAGCCGGCCTGTTTGGGGCCCTCCAAGTATCTAAAAGGAGACCTTCACTCCCGTGCGGGTAAAGGCAGGGAGTAGCTAGGACTCTCGGTGTGTATTTGATTCATGAACCCCTGGGTAGACCGGCTGTCCACGGCCGGACTCCGTACATGGCCGCTGACGGCTGGGGTAGACCAGGTGTCCGCGCTCGGACTTAGTTCCTGAGGACGGAACCTGCGGGTAGACCTGCTGTCCGCGGCCGGCCTGTCCGGGGCCCTCCAAGTATCAAAAATGAGACCTTCACTCCAGTGCGGGTAAAGGCAGGGAGTAGCTAGGACTCTCGGTGTGTATTTGATTCATGAACCCCTGGGTAGACCGGCTGTCCACGGCCGGACTCGGTACCTGGATTCTGACGGCTGGGGTAGACCAGGTGTCCGCGCTCGGACTTAGTTCCTGACGACGGAACCTGCGGGTAGACCTGCTGTCCGCGGCCGGCCTGTTTGGGGCCCTCCACGTATCAAAAAGAAGACCTTCACTCCAGTGCGGGTAAAGGCAGGGAGTAGCTAGGACTCTCGGTGTGTATTTGATTCATGAACCCCTGGGTAGACCGGCTGTCCGCGCCCTGGCTTGTTTCTTGGGTAGACCGGCTGTCCACGGCCGGACTCCGTACCTGGCCGCTGACGGCTGGGGTAGACCAGGTGTCCGCGCTCGGACTTAGTTCCTGACGACGGAATCTGCGGGTAGACCTGCTGTCCGCGGCCGGCCTGTTTGGGGCCCTCCAAGTATCAAAAAGAGACCTTCACTCCAGTGCGGGTAAAGGCAGGGCGTAGCTAGGACTCTCTTTAACTGGGGGCGTACGTAGCTGGCTGCCGAGCCCGTGGCTAGACCTGTTCCCCCGCGGCCGGCCTGTCCGGGGCCCTCCAAGTATCAAAAAGAAGACCTTCACTCCAGTGCGGGTAAAGGCAGGGCGTAGCTAGGACTTTCTTTAACTGGGGGCGTATGTAGCTGGCTGCCGAGCCCGTGGCTAGACCTGTTCCCCCGTAGCCGGCCTGTCCGGGGCCCTCCAAGTATCAAAAAGAGACCTTCACTCCAGTGCGGGTAAAGGCAGGGAGTAGCTAGGACTCTCGGTGTGTATTTGATTCATGAACCCCTGGGTAGACCGGCTGTCCGCGCCCTGGCTTGTTTCTTGGGTAGACCGGCTGTCCACGGCCGGACTCCGTACCTGGCCGCTGACGGCTGGGGTAGACCAGGTGTCCGCGCTCGGACTTAGTTCCTGACGACGGAATCTGCGGGTAGACCTGCTGTCCGCGGCCGGCCTGTTTGGGGCCCTCCGAGTATCAAAAAGAGACCTTCACTCCAGTGCGGGTAAAGGCAGGGCGTAGCTAGGACTCTCTTTAACTGGGGGCGTACGTAGCTGGCTGCCGAGCCCGTGGCTAGACCTGTTCCCCCGCGGCCGGCCTGTCCGGGGCCCTCCAAGTATCAAAAAGAAGACCTTCACTCCAGTGCGGGTAAAGGCAGGGCGTAGCTAGGACTTTCTTTAACTGGGGGCGTATGTAGCTGGCTGCCGAGCCCGTGGCTAGACCTGTTCCCCCGTAGCCGGCCTGTCCGGGGCCCTCCAAGTATCAAAAAGAGACCTTCACTCCAGTGCGGGTAAAGGCAGGGAGTAGCTAGGACTCTCGGTGTGTATTTGATTCATGAACCCCTGGGTAGACCGGCTGTCCGCGCCCTGGCTTGTTTCTTGGGTAGACCGGCTGTCCACGGCCGGACTCCGTACCTGGCCGCTGACGGCTGGGGTAGACCAGGTGTCCGCGCTCGGACTTAGTTCCTGACGACGGAATCTGCGGGTAGACCTGCTGTCCGCGGCCGGCCTGTCCGGGGCCCTCCAAGTATCAAAAAGAGACCTTCACTCCAGTGCGGGTAAAGGCAGGGAGTAGCTAGGACTCTCGGTGTGTATTTGATTCATGAACCCCTGGGTAGACCGGCTGTCCGCGCCCTGGCTTGGTTCCCGGGTAGACCGGCTGTCCACGGCCGGACTCCGTACATGGCCGCTGACGGCTGGGGTAGACCAGGTGTCCGCGCTCGGACTTAGTTCCTGAGGACGGAACCTGCGGGTAGACCTGCTGTCCGCGGCCGGCCTGTCCGGGGCCCTCCAAGTATCAAAAAGAGACCTTCACTCCAGTGCGGGTAAAGGCAGGGAGTAGCTAGGACTCTCGGTGTGTATTTGATTCATGAACCCCTGGGTAGACCGGCGGTCCGCGCCCTGCCTTGGTTCCTGGGTAGACCGGCTGTCCACGGCCGGACTCCGTACCTGGCCGCTGACGGCTGGGGTAGACCAGGTGTCCGCGCTCGGACTTAGTTCCTGAGGACGGAACCTGCGGGTAGACCTGCTGTCCGCGGCCGGCCTGTCCGGGGCCCTCCAAGTATCAAAAAGAGACCTTCACTCCAGTGCGGGTAAAGGCAGGGAGTAGCTAGGACTCTCGGTGTGTATTTGATTCATGAACCCCTGGGTAGACCGGCTGTCCACGCCCTGGCTTGGTTCCCGGGTAGACCGGCTGTCCACGGCCGGACTCCGTACCTGGCCGCTGACGGCTGGGGTAGACCAGGTGTCCGCGCTCGGACTTAGTTCCTGACGACGGAACCTGCGGGTAGACCTGCTGTCCGCGGCCGGCCTGTCCGGGGCCCTCCAAGTATCAAAAATGAGACCTTCACTCCAGTGCGGGTAAAGGCAGGGAGTAGCTAGGACTCTCGGTGTGTATTTGATTCATGAACCCCTGGGTAGACCGGCGGTCCGCGCCCTGCCTCGGTTCCTGGGTAGACCGGCTGTCCACGGCCGGACTCCGTACATGGCCGCTGACGGCTGGGGTAGACCAGGTGTCCGCGCTCGGACTTAGTTCCTGAGGACGGAACCTGCGGGTAGACCTGCTGTCCGCGGCCGGCCTGTCCGGGGCCCTCCAAGTATCAAAAATGAGACCTTCACTCCAGTGCGGGTAAAGGCAGGGAGTAGCTAGGACTCTCGGTGTGTATTTGATTCATGAACCCCTGGGTAGACCGGCTGTCCGCGCCCTGGCTTGTTTCTTGGGTAGACCGGCTGTCCACGGCCGGACTCCGTACATGGCCGCTGACGGCTGGGGTAGACCAGGTGTCCGCGCTCGGACTTAGTTCCTGAGGACGGAACCTGCGGGTAGACCTGCTGTCCGCGGCCGGCCTGTCCGGGGCCCTCCAAGTATCAAAAAAGAGACCTTCACTCCAGTGCGGGTAAAGGCAGGGAGTAGCTAGGACTCTCGGTGCGTATTTGATTCATGAACCCCTGGGTAGACCGGCTGTCCTCGCCCTGGCTTGGTTCCCGGGTAGACCGGCTGTCCACGGCTGGACTTGGTACCTGGCTTCTGACGGCTGGGGTAGACCAGGTGTCCGCGCTCGGACTTAGTTCCTGAGGACGGAACCTGCGGGTAGACCTGCTGTCCGCGGCCGGCCTGTCCGGGGCCCTCCAAGTATCAAAAATGAGACCTTCACTCCAGTGCGGGTAAAGGCAGGGAGTAGCTAGGACTCTCGGTGTGTATTTGATTCATGAACCCCTGGGTAGACCGGCGGTCCGCGCCCTGCCTTGGTTCCCGGGTAGACCGGCTGTCCACGGCCGGACTCCGTACCTGGCCGCTGACGGCTGGGGTAGACCAGGTGTCCGCGCTCGGACTTAGTTCCTGACGACGGAATCTGCGGGTAGACCTGCTGTCCGCGGCCGGCCTGTTTGGGGCCCTCCAAGTATCAAAAAGAGACCTTCACTCCAGTGCGGGTAAAGGCAGGGCGTAGCTAGGACTCTCTTTAACTGGGGGCGTACGTAGCTGGCTGCCGAGCCCGTGGCTAGACCTGTTCCCCCGCGGCCGGCCTGTCCGGGGCCCTCCAAGTATCAAAAAGAAGACCTTCACTCCAGTGCGGGTAAAGGCAGGGCGTAGCTAGGACTTTCTTTAACTGGGGGCGTATGTAGCTGGCTGCCGAGCCCGTGGCTAGACCTGTTCCCCCGTAGCCGGCCTGTCCGGGGCCCTCCAGGTATCAAAAAGAGATCTTCACTCCAGTGCGGGTAAAGGCAGGGAGTAGCTAGGACTCTCGGTGTGTATTTGATTCATGAACCCCTGGGTAGACCGGCTGTCCGCGCCCTGGCTTGTTTCTTGGGTAGACCGGCTGTCCACGGCCGGACTCCGTACCTGGCCGCTGACGGCTGGGGTAGACCAGGTGTCCGCGCTCGGACTTAGTTCCTGACGACGGAATCTGCGGGTAGACCTGCTGTCCGCGGCCGGCCTGTTTGGGGCCCTCCAAGTATCAAAAAGAGACCTTCACTCCAGTGCGGGTAAAGGCAGGGCGTAGCTAGGACTCTCTTTAACTGGGGGCGTACGTAGCTGGCTGCCGAGCCCGTGGCTAGACCTGTTCCCCCGCGGCCGGCCTGTCCGGGGCCCTCCAAGTATCAAAAAGAAGACCTTCACTCCAGTGCGGGTAAAGGCAGGGCGTAGCTAGGACTTTCTTTAACTGGGGGCGTATGTAGCTGGCTGCCGAGTCCGTGGCTAGACCTGTTCCCCCGTAGCCGGCCTGTCCGGGGCCCTCCAAGTATCAAAAAGAGACCTTCACTCCAGTGCGGGTAAAGGCAGGGAGTAGCTAGGACTCTCGGTGTGTATTTGATTCATGAACCCCTGGGTAGACCGGCTGTCCGCGCCCTGGCTTGTTTCTTGGGTAGACCGGCTGTCCACGGCCGGACTCCGTACCTGGCCGCTGACGGCTGGGGTAGACCAGGTGTCCGCGCTCGGACTTAGTTCCTGACGACGGAATCTGCGGGTAGACCTGCTGTCCGCGGCCGGCCTGTCCGGGGCCCTCCAAGTATCAAAAAGAGACCTTCACTCCAGTGCGGGTAAAGGCAGGGAGTAGCTAGGACTCTCGGTGTGTATTTGATTCATGAACCCCTGGGTAGACCGGCTGTCCGCGCCCTGGCTTGTTTCTTGGGTAGACCGGCTGTCCACGGCCGGACTCCGTACATGGCCGCTGACGGCTGGGGTAGACCAGGTGTCCGCGCTCGGACTTAGTTCCTGAGGACGGAACCTGCGGGTAGACCTGCTGTCCGCGGCCGGCCTGTCCGGGGCCCTCCAAGTATCAAAAAAGAGACCTTCACTCCAGTGCGGGTAAAGGCAGGGAGTAGCTAGGACTCTCGGTGTGTATTTGATTCATGAACCCCTGGGTAGACCGGCGGTCCGCGCCCTGCCTCGGTTCCTGGGTAGACCGGCTGTCCACGGCCGGACTCCGTACCTGGCCGCTGACGGCTGGGGTAGACCAGGTGTCCGCGCTCGGACTTAGTTCCTGACGACGGAATCTGCGGGTAGACCTGCTGTCCGCGGCCGGCCTGTCCGGGGCCCTCCAAGTATCAAAAAGAGACCTTCACTCCAGTGCGGGTAAAGGCAGGGAGTAGCTAGGACTCTCGGTGTGTATTTGATTCATGAACCCCTGGGTAGACCGGCTGTCCGCGCCCTGGCTTGTTTCTTGGGTAGACCGGCTGTCCACGGCCGGACTCCGTACATGGCCGCTGACGGCTGGGGTAGACCAGGTGTCCGCGCTCGGACTTAGTTCCTGAGGACGGAACCTGCGGGTAGACCTGCTGTCCGCGGCCGGCCTGTTTGGGGCCCTCCAAGTATCAAAAAAGAGACCTTCACTCCAGTGCGGGTAAAGGCAGGGAGTAGCTAGGACTCTCGGTGCGTATTTGATTCATGAACCCCTGGGTAGACCGGCTGTCCTCGCCCTGGCTTGGTTCCCGGGTAGACCGGCTGTCCACGGCTGGACTAGGTACCTGGCTTCTGACGGCTGGGGTAGACCAGGTGTCCGCGCTCGGACTTAGTTCCTGAGGACGGAACCTGCGGGTAGACCTGCTGTCCGCGGCCGGCCTGTCCGGGGCCCTCCAAGTATCAAAAAGAGACCTTCACTCCAGTGCGGGTAAAGGCAGGGAGTAGCTAGGACTCTCGGTGTGTATTTGATTCATGAACCCCTGGGTAGACCGGCTGTCCGCGCCCTGGCTTGTTTCTTGGGTAGACCGGCTGTCCACGGCCGGACTCCGTACATGGCCGCTGACGGCTGGGGTAGACCAGGTGTCCGCGCTCGGACTTAGTTCCTGAGGACGGAACCTGCGGGTAGACCTGCTGTCCGCGGCCGGCCTGTCCGGGGCCCTCCAAGTATCAAAAAGAGACCTTCACTCCAGTGCGGGTAAAGGCAGGGAGTAGCTAGGACTCTCTTTAACTGGGGGCGTATGTAGCTGGCTGCCGAGCCCGTGGCTAGACCTGTTCCCCCGCAGCCGGCCTGTTTGGGGCCCTCCAAGTATCTAAAAGGAGACCTTCACTCCCGTGCGGGTAAAGGCAGGGAGTAGCTAGGACTCTCGGTGTGTATTTGATTCATGAACCCCTGGGTAGACCGGCTGTCCACGGCCGGACTCCGTACATGGCCGCTGACGGCTGGGGTAGACCAGGTGTCCGCGCTCGGACTTAGTTCCTGAGGACGGAACCTGCGGGTAGACCTGCTGTCCGCGGCCGGCCTGTCCGGGGCCCTCCAAGTATCAAAAATGAGACCTTCACTCCAGTGCGGGTAAAGGCAGGGAGTAGCTAGGACTCTCGGTGTGTATTTGATTCATGAACCCCTGGGTAGACCGGCTGTCCACGGCCGGACTCGGTACCTGGATTCTGACGGCTGGGGTAGACCAGGTGTCCGCGTTCGGACTTAGTTCCTGACGACGGAACCTGCGGGTAGACCTGCTGTCCGCGGCCGGCCTGTTTGGGGCCCTCCACGTATCAAAAAGAAGACCTTCACTCCAGTGCGGGTAAAGGCAGGGAGTAGCTAGGACTCTCTTTAATTGGGGGCGTACGTTGCTGGCTGCCGAGCCCGTGGCTAGACCTGTTCCCTCGCGGCCAGCCTGTCCGGGGCCCTCCAAGTATCTAAAAGGAGACCTTCACTCCCGTGCGGGTAAAGGCAGGGAGTAGCTAGGACTCTCGGTGTGTATTTGATTCATGAACCCCTGGGTAGACCGGCGGTCCGCGCCCTGCCTCGGTTCCTGGGTAGACCGGCTGTCCACGGCCGGACTCCGTACATGGCCGCTGACGGCTGGGGTAGACCAGGTGTCCGCGCTCGGACTTAGTTCCTGAGGACGGAACCTGCGGGTAGACCTGCTGTCCGCGGCCGGCCTGTCCGGGGCCCTCCAAGTATCAAAAATGAGACCTTCACTCCAGTGCGGGTAAAGGCAGGGAGTAGCTAGGACTCTCGGTGTGTATTTGATTCATGAACCCCTGGGTAGACCGGCTGTCCGCGCCCTGGCTTGTTTCTTGGGTAGACCGGCTGTCCACGGCCGGACTCCGTACATGGCCGCTGACGGCTGGGGTAGACCAGGTGTCCGCGCTCGGACTTAGTTCCTGAGGACGGAACCTGCGGGTAGACCTGCTGTCCGCGGCCGGCCTGTCCGGGGCCCTCCAAGTATCAAAAAAGAGACCTTCACTCCAGTGCGGGTAAAGGCAGGGAGTAGCTAGGACTCTCGGTGCGTATTTGATTCATGAACCCCTGGGTAGACCGGCTGTCCTCGCCCTGGCTTGGTTCCCGGGTAGACCGGCTGTCCACGGCTGGACTTGGTACCTGGCTTCTGACGGCTGGGGTAGACCAGGTGTCCGCGCTCGGACTTAGTTCCTGAGGACGGAACCTGCGGGTAGACCTGCTGTCCGCGGCCGGCCTGTCCGGGGCCCTCCAAGTATCAAAAATGAGAGCTTCACTCCAGTGCGGGTAAAGGCAGGGAGTAGCTAGGACTCTCGGTGTGTATTTGATTCATGAACCCCTGGGTAGACCGGCGGTCCGCGCCCTGCCTTGGTTCCCGGGTAGACCGGCTGTCCACGGCCGGACTCCGTACCTGGCCGCTGACGGCTGGGGTAGACCAGGTGTCCGCGCTCGGACTTAGTTCCTGACGACGGAATCTGCGGGTAGACCTGCTGTCCGCGGCCGGCCTGTTTGGGGCCCTCCAAGTATCAAAAAGAGACCTTCACTCCAGTGCGGGTAAAGGCAGGGCGTAGCTAGGACTCTCTTTAACTGGGGGCGTACGTAGCTGGCTGCCGAGCCCGTGGCTAGACCTGTTCCCCCGCGGCCGGCCTGTCCGGGGCCCTCCAAGTATCAAAAAGAAGACCTTCACTCCAGTGCGGGTAAAGGCAGGGCGTAGCTAGGACTTTCTTTAACTGGGGGCGTATGTAGCTGGCTGCCGAGCCCGTGGCTAGACCTGTTCCCCCGTAGCCGGCCTGTCCGGGGCCCTCCAAGTATCAAAAAGAGACCTTCACTCCAGTGCGGGTAAAGGCAGGGAGTAGCTAGGACTCTCGGTGTGTATTTGATTCATGAACCCCTGGGTAGACCGGCTGTCCGCGCCCTGGCTTGTTTCTTGGGTAGACCGGCTGTCCACGGCCGGACTCCGTACCTGGCCGCTGACGGCTGGGGTAGACCAGGTGTCCGCGCTCGGACTTAGTTCCTGACGACGGAATCTGCGGGTAGACCTGCTGTCCGCGGCCGGCCTGTTTGGGGCCCTCCAAGTATCAAAAAGAGACCTTCACTCCAGTGCGGGTAAAGGCAGGGAGTAGCTAGGACTCTCGGTGCGTATTTGATTCATGAACCCCTGGGTAGACCGGCTGTCCTCGCCCTGGCTTGGTTCCCGGGTAGACCGGCTGTCCACGGCTGGACTAGGTACCTGGCTTCTGACGGCTGGGGTAGACCAGGTGTCCGCGCTCGGACTTAGTTCCTGAGGACGGAACCTGCGGGTAGACCTGCTGTCCGCGGCCGGCCTGTCCGGGGCCCTCCAAGTATCAAAAAGAGACCTTCACTCCAGTGCGGGTAAAGGCAGGGAGTAGCTAGGACTCTCTTTAACTGGGGGCGTATGTAGCTGGCTGCCGAGCCCGTGGCTAGACCTGTTCCCCCGCAGCCGGCCGGTTTGGGGCCCTCCAAGTATCTAAAAGGAGACCTTCACTCCCGTGCGGGTAAAGGCAGGGAGTAGCTAGGACTCTCGGTGTGTATTTGATTCATGAACCCCTGGGTAGACCGGCTGTCCACGGCCGGACTCCGTACATGGCCGCTGACGGCTGGGGTAGACCAGGTGTCCGCGCTCGGACTTAGTTCCTGAGGACGGAACCTGCGGGTAGACCTGCTGTCCGCGGCCGGCCTGTCCGGGGCCCTCCAAGTATCAAAAATGAGACCTTCACTCCAGTGCGGGTAAAGGCAGGGAGTAGCTAGGACTCTCGGTGTGTATTTGATTCATGAACCCCTGGGTAGACCGGCTGTCCACGGCCGGACTCGGTACCTGGATTCTGACGGCTGGGGTAGACCAGGTGTCCGCGCTCGGACTTAGTTCCTGACGACGGAACCTGCGGGTAGACCTGCTGTCCGCGGCCGGCCTGTTTGGGGCCCTCCACGTATCAAAAAGAAGACCTTCACTCCAGTGCGGGTAAAGGCAGGGAGTAGCTAGGACTCTCGGTGTGTATTTGATTCATGAACCCCTGGGTAGACCGGCTGTCCGCGCCCTGGCTTGTTTCTTGGGTAGACCGGCTGTCCACGGCCGGACTCCGTACCTGGCCGCTGACGGCTGGGGTAGACCAGGTGTCCGCGCTCGGACTTAGTTCCTGACGACGGAATCTGCGGGTAGACCTGCTGTCCGCGGCCGGCCTGTTTGGGGCCCTCCAAGTATCAAAAAGAGACCTTCACTCCAGTGCGGGTAAAGGCAGGGAGTAGCTAGGACTCTCGGTGCGTATTTGATTCATGAACCCCTGGGTAGACCGGCTGTCCTCGCCCTGGCTTGGTTCCCGGGTAGACCGGCTGTCCACGGCTGGACTAGGTACCTGGCTTCTGACGGCTGGGGTAGACCAGGTGTCCGCGCTCGGACTTAGTTCCTGAGGACGGAACCTGCGGGTAGACCTGCTGTCCGCGGCCGGCCTGTCCGGGGCCCTCCAAGTATCAAAAAGAGACCTTCACTCCAGTGCGGGTAAAGGCAGGGAGTAGCTAGGACTCTCGGTGTGTATTTGATTCATGAACCCCTGGGTAGACCGGCTGTCCGCGCCCTGGCTTGTTTCTTGGGTAGACCGGCTGTCCACGGCCGGACTCCGTACATGGCCGCTGACGGCTGGGGTAGACCAGGTGTCCGCGCTCGGACTTAGTTCCTGAGGACGGAACCTGCGGGTAGACCTGCTGTCCGCGGCCGGCCTGTCCGGGGCCCTCCAAGTATCAAAAAGAGACCTTCACTCCAGTGCGGGTAAAGGCAGGGAGTAGCTAGGACTCTCTTTAACTGGGGGCGTATGTAGCTGGCTGCCGAGCCCGTGGCTAGACCTGTTCCCCCGCAGCCGGCCTGTTTGGGGCCCTCCAAGTATCTAAAAGGAGACCTTCACTCCCGTGCGGGTAAAGGCAGGGAGTAGCTAGGACTCTCGGTGTGTATTTGATTCATGAACCCCTGGGTAGACCGGCTGTCCACGGCCGGACTCCGTACATGGCCGCTGACGGCTGGGGTAGACCAGGTGTCCGCGCTCGGACTTAGTTCCTGAGGACGGAACCTGCGGGTAGACCTGCTGTCCGCGGCCGGCCTGTCCGGGGCCCTCCAAGTATCAAAAATGAGACCTTCACTCCAGTGCGGGTAAAGGCAGGGAGTAGCTAGGACTCTCGGTGTGTATTTGATTCATGAACCCCTGGGTAGACCGGCTGTCCACGGCCGGACTCGGTACCTGGATTCTGACGGCTGGGGTAGACCAGGTGTCCGCGTTCGGACTTAGTTCCTGACGACGGAACCTGCGGGTAGACCTGCTGTCCGCGGCCGGCCTGTTTGGGGCCCTCCACGTATCAAAAAGAAGACCTTCACTCCAGTGCGGGTAAAGGCAGGGAGTAGCTAGGACTCTCTTTAATTGGGGGCGTACGTTGCTGGCTGCCGAGCCCGTGGCTAGACCTGTTCCCTCGCGGCCAGCCTGTCCGGGGCCCTCCAAGTATCTAAAAGGAGACCTTCACTCCCGTGCGGGTAAAGGCAGGGAGTAGCTAGGACTCTCGGTGTGTATTTGATTCATGAACCCCTGGGTAGACCGGCGGTCCGCGCCCTGCCTCGGTTCCTGGGTAGACCGGCTGTCCACGGCCGGACTCCGTACATGGCCGCTGACGGCTGGGGTAGACCAGGTGTCCGCGCTCGGACTTAGTTCCTGAGGACGGAACCTGCGGGTAGACCTGCTGTCCGCGGCCGGCCTGTCCGGGGCCCTCCAAGTATCAAAAATGAGACCTTCACTCCAGTGCGGGTAAAGGCAGGGAGTAGCTAGGACTCTCGGTGTGTATTTGATTCATGAACCCCTGGGTAGACCGGCTGTCCGCGCCCTGGCTTGTTTCTTGGGTAGACCGGCTGTCCACGGCCGGACTCCGTACATGGCCGCTGACGGCTGGGGTAGACCAGGTGTCCGCGCTCGGACTTAGTTCCTGAGGACGGAACCTGCGGGTAGACCTGCTGTCCGCGGCCGGCCTGTCCGGGGCCCTCCAAGTATCAAAAAAGAGACCTTCACTCCAGTGCGGGTAAAGGCAGGGAGTAGCTAGGACTCTCGGTGCGTATTTGATTCATGAACCCCTGGGTAGACCGGCTGTCCTCGCCCTGGCTTGGTTCCCGGGTAGACCGGCTGTCCACGGCTGGACTTGGTACCTGGCTTCTGACGGCTGGGGTAGACCAGGTGTCCGCGCTCGGACTTAGTTCCTGAGGACGGAACCTGCGGGTAGACCTGCTGTCCGCGGCCGGCCTGTCCGGGGCCCTCCAAGTATCAAAAATGAGAGCTTCACTCCAGTGCGGGTAAAGGCAGGGAGTAGCTAGGACTCTCGGTGTGTATTTGATTCATGAACCCCTGGGTAGACCGGCGGTCCGCGCCCTGCCTTGGTTCCCGGGTAGACCGGCTGTCCACGGCCGGACTCCGTACCTGGCCGCTGACGGCTGGGGTAGACCAGGTGTCCGCGCTCGGACTTAGTTCCTGACGACGGAATCTGCGGGTAGACCTGCTGTCCGCGGCCGGCCTGTTTGGGGCCCTCCAAGTATCAAAAAGAGACCTTCACTCCAGTGCGGGTAAAGGCAGGGCGTAGCTAGGACTCTCTTTAACTGGGGGCGTACGTAGCTGGCTGCCGAGCCCGTGGCTAGACCTGTTCCCCCGCGGCCGGCCTGTCCGGGGCCCTCCAAGTATCAAAAAGAAGACCTTCACTCCAGTGCGGGTAAAGGCAGGGCGTAGCTAGGACTTTCTTTAACTGGGGGCGTATGTAGCTGGCTGCCGAGCCCGTGGCTAGACCTGTTCCCCCGTAGCCGGCCTGTCCGGGGCCCTCCAAGTATCAAAAAGAGACCTTCACTCCAGTGCGGGTAAAGGCAGGGAGTAGCTAGGACTCTCGGTGTGTATTTGATTCATGAACCCCTGGGTAGACCGGCTGTCCGCGCCCTGGCTTGTTTCTTGGGTAGACCGGCTGTCCACGGCCGGACTCCGTACCTGGCCGCTGACGGCTGGGGTAGACCAGGTGTCCGCGCTCGGACTTAGTTCCTGACGACGGAATCTGCGGGTAGACCTGCTGTCCGCGGCCGGCCTGTTTGGGGCCCTCCAAGTATCAAAAAGAGACCTTCACTCCAGTGCGGGTAAAGGCAGGGAGTAGCTAGGACTCTCGGTGCGTATTTGATTCATGAACCCCTGGGTAGACCGGCTGTCCTCGCCCTGGCTTGGTTCCCGGGTAGACCGGCTGTCCACGGCTGGACTAGGTACCTGGCTTCTGACGGCTGGGGTAGACCAGGTGTCCGCGCTCGGACTTAGTTCCTGAGGACGGAACCTGCGGGTAGACCTGCTGTCCGCGGCCGGCCTGTCCGGGGCCCTCCAAGTATCAAAAAGAGACCTTCACTCCAGTGCGGGTAAAGGCAGGGAGTAGCTAGGACTCTCTTTAACTGGGGGCGTATGTAGCTGGCTGCCGAGCCCGTGGCTAGACCTGTTCCCCCGCAGCCGGCCTGTTTGGGGCCCTCCAAGTATCTAAAAGGAGACCTTCACTCCCGTGCGGGTAAAGGCAGGGAGTAGCTAGGACTCTCGGTGTGTATTTGATTCATGAACCCCTGGGTAGACCGGCTGTCCACGGCCGGACTCCGTACATGGCCGCTGACGGCTGGGGTAGACCAGGTGTCCGCGCTCGGACTTAGTTCCTGAGGACGGAACCTGCGGGTAGACCTGCTGTCCGCGGCCGGCCTGTCCGGGGCCCTCCAAGTATCAAAAATGAGACCTTCACTCCAGTGCGGGTAAAGGCAGGGAGTAGCTAGGACTCTCGGTGTGTATTTGATTCATGAACCCCTGGGTAGACCGGCTGTCCACGGCCGGACTCGGTACCTGGATTCTGACGGCTGGGGTAGACCAGGTGTCCGCGCTCGGACTTAGTTCCTGACGACGGAACCTGCGGGTAGACCTGCTGTCCGCGGCCGGCCTGTTTGGGGCCCTCCACGTATCAAAAAGAAGACCTTCACTCCAGTGCGGGTAAAGGCAGGGAGTAGCTAGGACTCTCGGTGTGTATTTGATTCATGAACCCCTGGGTAGACCGGCTGTCCGCGCCCTGGCTTGTTTCTTGGGTAGACCGGCTGTCCACGGCCGGACTCCGTACCTGGCCGCTGACGGCTGGGGTAGACCAGGTGTCCGCGCTCGGACTTAGTTCCTGACGACGGAATCTGCGGGTAGACCTGCTGTCCGCGGCCGGCCTGTTTGGGGCCCTCCAAGTATCAAAAAGAGACCTTCACTCCAGTGCGGGTAAAGGCAGGGAGTAGCTAGGACTCTCGGTGCGTATTTGATTCATGAACCCCTGGGTAGACCGGCTGTCCTCGCCCTGGCTTGGTTCCCGGGTAGACCGGCTGTCCACGGCTGGACTAGGTACCTGGCTTCTGACGGCTGGGGTAGACCAGGTGTCCGCGCTCGGACTTAGTTCCTGAGGACGGAACCTGCGGGTAGACCTGCTGTCCGCGGCCGGCCTGTCCGGGGCCCTCCAAGTATCAAAAAGAGACCTTCACTCCAGTGCGGGTAAAGGCAGGGAGTAGCTAGGACTCTCGGTGTGTATTTGATTCATGAACCCCTGGGTAGACCGGCTGTCCGCGCCCTGGCTTGTTTCTTGGGTAGACCGGCTGTCCACGGCCGGACTCCGTACATGGCCGCTGACGGCTGGGGTAGACCAGGTGTCCGCGCTCGGACTTAGTTCCTGAGGACGGAACCTGCGGGTAGACCTGCTGTCCGCGGCCGGCCTGTCCGGGGCCCTCCAAGTATCAAAAAGAGACCTTCACTCCAGTGCGGGTAAAGGCAGGGAGTAGCTAGGACTCTCTTTAACTGGGGGCGTATGTAGCTGGCTGCCGAGCCCGTGGCTAGACCTGTTCCCCCGCAGCCGGCCTGTTTGGGGCCCTCCAAGTATCTAAAAGGAGACCTTCACTCCCGTGCGGGTAAAGGCAGGGAGTAGCTAGGACTCTCGGTGTGTATTTGATTCATGAACCCCTGGGTAGACCGGCTGTCCACGGCCGGACTCCGTACATGGCCGCTGACGGCTGGGGTAGACCAGGTGTCCGCGCTCGGACTTAGTTCCTGAGGACGGAACCTGCGGGTAGACCTGCTGTCCGCGGCCGGCCTGTCCGGGGCCCTCCAAGTATCAAAAATGAGACCTTCACTCCAGTGCGGGTAAAGGCAGGGAGTAGCTAGGACTCTCGGTGTGTATTTGATTCATGAACCCCTGGGTAGACCGGCTGTCCACGGCCGGACTCGGTACCTGGATTCTGACGGCTGGGGTAGACCAGGTGTCCGCGCTCGGACTTAGTTCCTGACGACGGAACCTGCGGGTAGACCTGCTGTCCGCGGCCGGCCTGTTAGGGGCCCTCCACGTATCAAAAAGAAGACCTTCACTCCAGTGCGGGTAAAGGCAGGGAGTAGCTAGGACTCTCTTTAATTGGGGGCGTACGTTGCTGGCTGCCGAGCCCGTGGCTAGACCTGTTCCCTCGCGGCCGGCCTGTCCGGGGCCCTCCAAGTATCAAAAAGAAGACCTTCACTCCAGTGCGGGTAAAGGCAGGGCGTAGCTAGGACTTTCTTTAACTGGGGGCGTATGTAGCTGGCTGCCGAGCCCGTGGCTAGACCTGTTCCCCCGTAGCCGGCCTGTCCGGGGCCCTCCAGGTATCAAAAAGAGATCTTCACTCCAGTGCGGGTAAAGGCAGGGAGTAGCTAGGACTCTCGGTGTGTATTTGATTCATGAACCCCTGGGTAGACCGGCTGTCCGCGCCCTGGCTTGTTTCTTGGGTAGACCGGCTGTCCACGGCCGGACTCCGTACCTGGCCGCTGACGGCTGGGGTAGACCAGGTGTCCGCGCTCGGACTTAGTTCCTGACGACGGAATCTGCGGGTAGACCTGCTGTCCGCGGCCGGCCTGTTTGGGGCCCTCCAAGTATCAAAAAGAGACCTTCACTCCAGTGCGGGTAAAGGCAGGGCGTAGCTAGGACTCTCTTTAACTGGGGGCGTACGTAGCTGGCTGCCGAGCCCGTGGCTAGACCTGTTCCCCCGCGGCCGGCCTGTCCGGGGCCCTCCAAGTATCAAAAAGAAGACCTTCACTCCAGTGCGGGTAAAGGCAGGGCGTAGCTAGGACTTTCTTTAACTGGGGGCGTATGTAGCTGGCTGCCGAGTCCGTGGCTAGACCTGTTCCCCCGTAGCCGGCCTGTCCGGGGCCCTCCAAGTATCAAAAAGAGACCTTCACTCCAGTGCGGGTAAAGGCAGGGAGTAGCTAGGACTCTCGGTGTGTATTTGATTCATGAACCCCTGGGTAGACCGGCTGTCCGCGCCCTGGCTTGTTTCTTGGGTAGACCGGCTGTCCACGGCCGGACTCCGTACCTGGCCGCTGACGGCTGGGGTAGACCAGGTGTCCGCGCTCGGACTTAGTTCCTGACGACGGAATCTGCGGGTAGACCTGCTGTCCGCGGCCGGCCTGTCCGGGGCCCTCCAAGTATCAAAAAGAGACCTTCACTCCAGTGCGGGTAAAGGCAGGGAGTAGCTAGGACTCTCGGTGTGTATTTGATTCATGAACCCCTGGGTAGACCGGCTGTCCGCGCCCTGGCTTGTTTCTTGGGTAGACCGGCTGTCCACGGCCGGACTCCGTACATGGCCGCTGACGGCTGGGGTAGACCAGGTGTCCGCGCTCGGACTTAGTTCCTGAGGACGGAACCTGCGGGTAGACCTGCTGTCCGCGGCCGGCCTGTCCGGGGCCCTCCAAGTATCAAAAAAGAGACCTTCACTCCAGTGCGGGTAAAGGCAGGGAGTAGCTAGGACTCTCGGTGTGTATTTGATTCATGAACCCCTGGGTAGACCGGCGGTCCGCGCCCTGCCTCGGTTCCTGGGTAGACCGGCTGTCCACGGCCGGACTCCGTACCTGGCCGCTGACGGCTGGGGTAGACCAGGTGTCCGCGCTCGGACTTAGTTCCTGACGACGGAATCTGCGGGTAGACCTGCTGTCCGCGGCCGGCCTGTCCGGGGCCCTCCAAGTATCAAAAAGAGACCTTCACTCCAGTGCGGGTAAAGGCAGGGAGTAGCTAGGACTCTCGGTGTGTATTTGATTCATGAACCCCTGGGTAGACCGGCTGTCCGCGCCCTGGCTTGTTTCTTGGGTAGACCGGCTGTCCACGGCCGGACTCCGTACATGGCCGCTGACGGCTGGGGTAGACCAGGTGTCCGCGCTCGGACTTAGTTCCTGAGGACGGAACCTGCGGGTAGACCTGCTGTCCGCGGCCGGCCTGTTTGGGGCCCTCCAAGTATCAAAAAAGAGACCTTCACTCCAGTGCGGGTAAAGGCAGGGAGTAGCTAGGACTCTCGGTGCGTATTTGATTCATGAACCCCTGGGTAGACCGGCTGTCCTCGCCCTGGCTTGGTTCCCGGGTAGACCGGCTGTCCACGGCTGGACTAGGTACCTGGCTTCTGACGGCTGGGGTAGACCAGGTGTCCGCGCTCGGACTTAGTTCCTGAGGACGGAACCTGCGGGTAGACCTGCTGTCCGCGGCCGGCCTGTCCGGGGCCCTCCAAGTATCAAAAAGAGACCTTCACTCCAGTGCGGGTAAAGGCAGGGAGTAGCTAGGACTCTCGGTGTGTATTTGATTCATGAACCCCTGGGTAGACCGGCTGTCCGCGCCCTGGCTTGTTTCTTGGGTAGACCGGCTGTCCACGGCCGGACTCCGTACATGGCCGCTGACGGCTGGGGTAGACCAGGTGTCCGCGCTCGGACTTAGTTCCTGAGGACGGAACCTGCGGGTAGACCTGCTGTCCGCGGCCGGCCTGTCCGGGGCCCTCCAAGTATCAAAAAGAGACCTTCACTCCAGTGCGGGTAAAGGCAGGGAGTAGCTAGGACTCTCTTTAACTGGGGGCGTATGTAGCTGGCTGCCGAGCCCGTGGCTAGACCTGTTCCCCCGCAGCCGGCCTGTTTGGGGCCCTCCAAGTATCTAAAAGGAGACCTTCACTCCCGTGCGGGTAAAGGCAGGGAGTAGCTAGGACTCTCGGTGTGTATTTGATTCATGAACCCCTGGGTAGACCGGCTGTCCACGGCCGGACTCCGTACATGGCCGCTGACGGCTGGGGTAGACCAGGTGTCCGCGCTCGGACTTAGTTCCTGAGGACGGAACCTGCGGGTAGACCTGCTGTCCGCGGCCGGCCTGTCCGGGGCCCTCCAAGTATCAAAAATGAGACCTTCACTCCAGTGCGGGTAAAGGCAGGGAGTAGCTAGGACTCTCGGTGTGTATTTGATTCATGAACCCCTGGGTAGACCGGCTGTCCACGGCCGGACTCGGTACCTGGATTCTGACGGCTGGGGTAGACCAGGTGTCCGCGTTCGGACTTAGTTCCTGACGACGGAACCTGCGGGTAGACCTGCTGTCCGCGGCCGGCCTGTTTGGGGCCCTCCACGTATCAAAAAGAAGACCTTCACTCCAGTGCGGGTAAAGGCAGGGAGTAGCTAGGACTCTCTTTAATTGGGGGCGTACGTTGCTGGCTGCCGAGCCCGTGGCTAGACCTGTTCCCTCGCGGCCAGCCTGTCCGGGGCCCTCCAAGTATCTAAAAGGAGACCTTCACTCCCGTGCGGGTAAAGGCAGGGAGTAGCTAGGACTCTCGGTGTGTATTTGATTCATGAACCCCTGGGTAGACCGGCGGTCCGCGCCCTGCCTCGGTTCCTGGGTAGACCGGCTGTCCACGGCCGGACTCCGTACATGGCCGCTGACGGCTGGGGTAGACCAGGTGTCCGCGCTCGGACTTAGTTCCTGAGGACGGAACCTGCGGGTAGACCTGCTGTCCGCGGCCGGCCTGTCCGGGGCCCTCCAAGTATCAAAAATGAGACCTTCACTCCAGTGCGGGTAAAGGCAGGGAGTAGCTAGGACTCTCGGTGTGTATTTGATTCATGAACCCCTGGGTAGACCGGCTGTCCGCGCCCTGGCTTGTTTCTTGGGTAGACCGGCTGTCCACGGCCGGACTCCGTACATGGCCGCTGACGGCTGGGGTAGACCAGGTGTCCGCGCTCGGACTTAGTTCCTGAGGACGGAACCTGCGGGTAGACCTGCTGTCCGCGGCCGGCCTGTCCGGGGCCCTCCAAGTATCAAAAAAGAGACCTTCACTCCAGTGCGGGTAAAGGCAGGGAGTAGCTAGGACTCTCGGTGCGTATTTGATTCATGAACCCCTGGGTAGACCGGCTGTCCTCGCCCTGGCTTGGTTCCCGGGTAGACCGGCTGTCCACGGCTGGACTTGGTACCTGGCTTCTGACGGCTGGGGTAGACCAGGTGTCCGCGCTCGGACTTAGTTCCTGAGGACGGAACCTGCGGGTAGACCTGCTGTCCGCGGCCGGCCTGTCCGGGGCCCTCCAAGTATCAAAAATGAGAGCTTCACTCCAGTGCGGGTAAAGGCAGGGAGTAGCTAGGACTCTCGGTGTGTATTTGATTCATGAACCCCTGGGTAGACCGGCGGTCCGCGCCCTGCCTTGGTTCCCGGGTAGACCGGCTGTCCACGGCCGGACTCCGTACCTGGCCGCTGACGGCTGGGGTAGACCAGGTGTCCGCGCTCGGACTTAGTTCCTGACGACGGAATCTGCGGGTAGACCTGCTGTCCGCGGCCGGCCTGTTTGGGGCCCTCCAAGTATCAAAAAGAGACCTTCACTCCAGTGCGGGTAAAGGCAGGGCGTAGCTAGGACTCTCTTTAACTGGGGGCGTACGTAGCTGGCTGCCGAGCCCGTGGCTAGACCTGTTCCCCCGCGGCCGGCCTGTCCGGGGCCCTCCAAGTATCAAAAAGAAGACCTTCACTCCAGTGCGGGTAAAGGCAGGGCGTAGCTAGGACTTTCTTTAACTGGGGGCGTATGTAGCTGGCTGCCGAGCCCGTGGCTAGACCTGTTCCCCCGTAGCCGGCCTGTCCGGGGCCCTCCAAGTATCAAAAAGAGACCTTCACTCCAGTGCGGGTAAAGGCAGGGAGTAGCTAGGACTCTCGGTGTGTATTTGATTCATGAACCCCTGGGTAGACCGGCTGTCCGCGCCCTGGCTTGTTTCTTGGGTAGACCGGCTGTCCACGGCCGGACTCCGTACCTGGCCGCTGACGGCTGGGGTAGACCAGGTGTCCGCGCTCGGACTTAGTTCCTGACGACGGAATCTGCGGGTAGACCTGCTGTCCGCGGCCGGCCTGTTTGGGGCCCTCCAAGTATCAAAAAGAGACCTTCACTCCAGTGCGGGTAAAGGCAGGGAGTAGCTAGGACTCTCGGTGCGTATTTGATTCATGAACCCCTGGGTAGACCGGCTGTCCTCGCCCTGGCTTGGTTCCCGGGTAGACCGGCTGTCCACGGCTGGACTAGGTACCTGGCTTCTGACGGCTGGGGTAGACCAGGTGTCCGCGCTCGGACTTAGTTCCTGAGGACGGAACCTGCGGGTAGACCTGCTGTCCGCGGCCGGCCTGTCCGGGGCCCTCCAAGTATCAAAAAGAGACCTTCACTCCAGTGCGGGTAAAGGCAGGGAGTAGCTAGGACTCTCTTTAACTGGGGGCGTATGTAGCTGGCTGCCGAGCCCGTGGCTAGACCTGTTCCCCCGCAGCCGGCCTGTTTGGGGCCCTCCAAGTATCTAAAAGGAGACCTTCACTCCCGTGCGGGTAAAGGCAGGGAGTAGCTAGGACTCTCGGTGTGTATTTGATTCATGAACCCCTGGGTAGACCGGCTGTCCACGGCCGGACTCCGTACATGGCCGCTGACGGCTGGGGTAGACCAGGTGTCCGCGCTCGGACTTAGTTCCTGAGGACGGAACCTGCGGGTAGACCTGCTGTCCGCGGCCGGCCTGTCCGGGGCCCTCCAAGTATCAAAAATGAGACCTTCACTCCAGTGCGGGTAAAGGCAGGGAGTAGCTAGGACTCTCGGTGTGTATTTGATTCATGAACCCCTGGGTAGACCGGCTGTCCACGGCCGGACTCGGTACCTGGATTCTGACGGCTGGGGTAGACCAGGTGTCCGCGCTCGGACTTAGTTCCTGACGACGGAACCTGCGGGTAGACCTGCTGTCCGCGGCCGGCCTGTTTGGGGCCCTCCACGTATCAAAAAGAAGACCTTCACTCCAGTGCGGGTAAAGGCAGGGAGTAGCTAGGACTCTCGGTGTGTATTTGATTCATGAACCCCTGGGTAGACCGGCTGTCCGCGCCCTGGCTTGTTTCTTGGGTAGACCGGCTGTCCACGGCCGGACTCCGTACCTGGCCGCTGACGGCTGGGGTAGACCAGGTGTCCGCGCTCGGACTTAGTTCCTGACGACGGAATCTGCGGGTAGACCTGCTGTCCGCGGCCGGCCTGTTTGGGGCCCTCCAAGTATCAAAAAGAGACCTTCACTCCAGTGCGGGTAAAGGCAGGGAGTAGCTAGGACTCTCGGTGCGTATTTGATTCATGAACCCCTGGGTAGACCGGCTGTCCTCGCCCTGGCTTGGTTCCCGGGTAGACCGGCTGTCCACGGCTGGACTAGGTACCTGGCTTCTGACGGCTGGGGTAGACCAGGTGTCCGCGCTCGGACTTAGTTCCTGAGGACGGAACCTGCGGGTAGACCTGCTGTCCGCGGCCGGCCTGTCCGGGGCCCTCCAAGTATCAAAAAGAGACCTTCACTCCAGTGCGGGTAAAGGCAGGGAGTAGCTAGGACTCTCGGTGTGTATTTGATTCATGAACCCCTGGGTAGACCGGCTGTCCGCGCCCTGGCTTGTTTCTTGGGTAGACCGGCTGTCCACGGCCGGACTCCGTACATGGCCGCTGACGGCTGGGGTAGACCAGGTGTCCGCGCTCGGACTTAGTTCCTGAGGACGGAACCTGCGGGTAGACCTGCTGTCCGCGGCCGGCCTGTCCGGGGCCCTCCAAGTATCAAAAAGAGACCTTCACTCCAGTGCGGGTAAAGGCAGGGAGTAGCTAGGACTCTCTTTAACTGGGGGCGTATGTAGCTGGCTGCCGAGCCCGTGGCTAGACCTGTTCCCCCGCAGCCGGCCTGTTTGGGGCCCTCCAAGTATCTAAAAGGAGACCTTCACTCCCGTGCGGGTAAAGGCAGGGAGTAGCTAGGACTCTCGGTGTGTATTTGATTCATGAACCCCTGGGTAGACCGGCTGTCCACGGCCGGACTCCGTACATGGCCGCTGACGGCTGGGGTAGACCAGGTGTCCGCGCTCGGACTTAGTTCCTGAGGACGGAACCTGCGGGTAGACCTGCTGTCCGCGGCCGGCCTGTCCGGGGCCCTCCAAGTATCAAAAATGAGACCTTCACTCCAGTGCGGGTAAAGGCAGGGAGTAGCTAGGACTCTCGGTGTGTATTTGATTCATGAACCCCTGGGTAGACCGGCTGTCCACGGCCGGACTCGGTACCTGGATTCTGACGGCTGGGGTAGACCAGGTGTCCGCGTTCGGACTTAGTTCCTGACGACGGAACCTGCGGGTAGACCTGCTGTCCGCGGCCGGCCTGTTTGGGGCCCTCCACGTATCAAAAAGAAGACCTTCACTCCAGTGCGGGTAAAGGCAGGGAGTAGCTAGGACTCTCTTTAATTGGGGGCGTACGTTGCTGGCTGCCGAGCCCGTGGCTAGACCTGTTCCCTCGCGGCCAGCCTGTCCGGGGCCCTCCAAGTATCTAAAAGGAGACCTTCACTCCCGTGCGGGTAAAGGCAGGGAGTAGCTAGGACTCTCGGTGTGTATTTGATTCATGAACCCCTGGGTAGACCGGCGGTCCGCGCCCTGCCTCGGTTCCTGGGTAGACCGGCTGTCCACGGCCGGACTCCGTACATGGCCGCTGACGGCTGGGGTAGACCAGGTGTCCGCGCTCGGACTTAGTTCCTGAGGACGGAACCTGCGGGTAGACCTGCTGTCCGCGGCCGGCCTGTCCGGGGCCCTCCAAGTATCAAAAATGAGACCTTCACTCCAGTGCGGGTAAAGGCAGGGAGTAGCTAGGACTCTCGGTGTGTATTTGATTCATGAACCCCTGGGTAGACCGGCTGTCCGCGCCCTGGCTTGTTTCTTGGGTAGACCGGCTGTCCACGGCCGGACTCCGTACATGGCCGCTGACGGCTGGGGTAGACCAGGTGTCCGCGCTCGGACTTAGTTCCTGAGGACGGAACCTGCGGGTAGACCTGCTGTCCGCGGCCGGCCTGTCCGGGGCCCTCCAAGTATCAAAAAAGAGACCTTCACTCCAGTGCGGGTAAAGGCAGGGAGTAGCTAGGACTCTCGGTGCGTATTTGATTCATGAACCCCTGGGTAGACCGGCTGTCCTCGCCCTGGCTTGGTTCCCGGGTAGACCGGCTGTCCACGGCTGGACTTGGTACCTGGCTTCTGACGGCTGGGGTAGACCAGGTGTCCGCGCTCGGACTTAGTTCCTGAGGACGGAACCTGCGGGTAGACCTGCTGTCCGCGGCCGGCCTGTCCGGGGCCCTCCAAGTATCAAAAATGAGAGCTTCACTCCAGTGCGGGTAAAGGCAGGGAGTAGCTAGGACTCTCGGTGTGTATTTGATTCATGAACCCCTGGGTAGACCGGCGGTCCGCGCCCTGCCTTGGTTCCCGGGTAGACCGGCTGTCCACGGCCGGACTCCGTACCTGGCCGCTGACGGCTGGGGTAGACCAGGTGTCCGCGCTCGGACTTAGTTCCTGACGACGGAATCTGCGGGTAGACCTGCTGTCCGCGGCCGGCCTGTTTGGGGCCCTCCAAGTATCAAAAAGAGACCTTCACTCCAGTGCGGGTAAAGGCAGGGCGTAGCTAGGACTCTCTTTAACTGGGGGCGTACGTAGCTGGCTGCCGAGCCCGTGGCTAGACCTGTTCCCCCGCGGCCGGCCTGTCCGGGGCCCTCCAAGTATCAAAAAGAAGACCTTCACTCCAGTGCGGGTAAAGGCAGGGCGTAGCTAGGACTTTCTTTAACTGGGGGCGTATGTAGCTGGCTGCCGAGTCCGTGGCTAGACCTGTTCCCCCGTAGCCGGCCTGTCCGGGGCCCTCCAAGTATCAAAAAGAGACCTTCACTCCAGTGCGGGTAAAGGCAGGGAGTAGCTAGGACTCTCGGTGTGTATTTGATTCATGAACCCCTGGGTAGACCGGCTGTCCGCGCCCTGGCTTGTTTCTTGGGTAGACCGGCTGTCCACGGCCGGACTCCGTACCTGGCCGCTGACGGCTGGGGTAGACCAGGTGTCCGCGCTCGGACTTAGTTCCTGACGACGGAATCTGCGGGTAGACCTGCTGTCCGCGGCCGGCCTGTTTGGGGCCCTCCAAGTATCAAAAAGAGACCTTCACTCCAGTGCGGGTAAAGGCAGGGAGTAGCTAGGACTCTCGGTGCGTATTTGATTCATGAACCCCTGGGTAGACCGGCTGTCCTCGCCCTGGCTTGGTTCCCGGGTAGACCGGCTGTCCACGGCTGGACTAGGTACCTGGCTTCTGACGGCTGGGGTAGACCAGGTGTCCGCGCTCGGACTTAGTTCCTGAGGACGGAACCTGCGGGTAGACCTGCTGTCCGCGGCCGGCCTGTCCGGGGCCCTCCAAGTATCAAAAAGAGACCTTCACTCCAGTGCGGGTAAAGGCAGGGAGTAGCTAGGACTCTCTTTAACTGGGGGCGTATGTAGCTGGCTGCCGAGCCCGTGGCTAGACCTGTTCCCCCGCAGCCGGCCTGTTTGGGGCCCTCCAAGTATCTAAAAGGAGACCTTCACTCCCGTGCGGGTAAAGGCAGGGAGTAGCTAGGACTCTCGGTGTGTATTTGATTCATGAACCCCTGGGTAGACCGGCTGTCCACGGCCGGACTCCGTACATGGCCGCTGACGGCTGGGGTAGACCAGGTGTCCGCGCTCGGACTTAGTTCCTGAGGACGGAACCTGCGGGTAGACCTGCTGTCCGCGGCCGGCCTGTCCGGGGCCCTCCAAGTATCAAAAATGAGACCTTCACTCCAGTGCGGGTAAAGGCAGGGAGTAGCTAGGACTCTCGGTGTGTATTTGATTCATGAACCCCTGGGTAGACCGGCTGTCCACGGCCGGACTCGGTACCTGGATTCTGACGGCTGGGGTAGACCAGGTGTCCGCGCTCGGACTTAGTTCCTGACGACGGAACCTGCGGGTAGACCTGCTGTCCGCGGCCGGCCTGTTTGGGGCCCTCCACGTATCAAAAAGAAGACCTTCACTCCAGTGCGGGTAAAGGCAGGGAGTAGCTAGGACTCTCGGTGTGTATTTGATTCATGAACCCCTGGGTAGACCGGCTGTCCGCGCCCTGGCTTGTTTCTTGGGTAGACCGGCTGTCCACGGCCGGACTCCGTACCTGGCCGCTGACGGCTGGGGTAGACCAGGTGTCCGCGCTCGGACTTAGTTCCTGACGACGGAATCTGCGGGTAGACCTGCTGTCCGCGGCCGGCCTGTTTGGGGCCCTCCAAGTATCAAAAAGAGACCTTCACTCCAGTGCGGGTAAAGGCAGGGAGTAGCTAGGACTCTCGGTGCGTATTTGATTCATGAACCCCTGGGTAGACCGGCTGTCCTCGCCCTGGCTTGGTTCCCGGGTAGACCGGCTGTCCACGGCTGGACTAGGTACCTGGCTTCTGACGGCTGGGGTAGACCAGGTGTCCGCGCTCGGACTTAGTTCCTGAGGACGGAACCTGCGGGTAGACCTGCTGTCCGCGGCCGGCCTGTCCGGGGCCCTCCAAGTATCAAAAAGAGACCTTCACTCCAGTGCGGGTAAAGGCAGGGAGTAGCTAGGACTCTCGGTGTGTATTTGATTCATGAACCCCTGGGTAGACCGGCTGTCCGCGCCCTGGCTTGTTTCTTGGGTAGACCGGCTGTCCACGGCCGGACTCCGTACATGGCCGCTGACGGCTGGGGTAGACCAGGTGTCCGCGCTCGGACTTAGTTCCTGAGGACGGAACCTGCGGGTAGACCTGCTGTCCGCGGCCGGCCTGTCCGGGGCCCTCCAAGTATCAAAAAGAGACCTTCACTCCAGTGCGGGTAAAGGCAGGGAGTAGCTAGGACTCTCTTTAACTGGGGGCGTATGTAGCTGGCTGCCGAGCCCGTGGCTAGACCTGTTCCCCCGCAGCCGGCCTGTTTGGGGCCCTCCAAGTATCTAAAAGGAGACCTTCACTCCCGTGCGGGTAAAGGCAGGGAGTAGCTAGGACTCTCGGTGTGTATTTGATTCATGAACCCCTGGGTAGACCGGCTGTCCACGGCCGGACTCCGTACATGGCCGCTGACGGCTGGGGTAGACCAGGTGTCCGCGCTCGGACTTAGTTCCTGAGGACGGAACCTGCGGGTAGACCTGCTGTCCGCGGCCGGCCTGTCCGGGGCCCTCCAAGTATCAAAAATGAGACCTTCACTCCAGTGCGGGTAAAGGCAGGGAGTAGCTAGGACTCTCGGTGTGTATTTGATTCATGAACCCCTGGGTAGACCGGCTGTCCACGGCCGGACTCGGTACCTGGATTCTGACGGCTGGGGTAGACCAGGTGTCCGCGCTCGGACTTAGTTCCTGAGGACGGAACCTGCGGGTAGACCTGCTGTCCGCGGCCGGCCTGTTAGGGGCCCTCCACGTATCAAAAAGAAGACCTTCACTCCAGTGCGGGTAAAGGCAGGGAGTAGCTAGGACTCTCTTTAATTGGGGGCGTACGTTGCTGGCTGCCGAGCCCGTGGCTAGACCTGTTCCCTCGCGGCCAGCCTGTCCGGGGCCCTCCAAGTATCTAAAAGGAGACCTTCACTCCCGTGCGGGTAAAGGCAGGGAGTAGCTAGGACTCTCGGTGTGTATTTGATTCATGAACCCCTGGGTAGCCCGGCGGTCCGCGGCCTGCCTTGGTTCCCGGGTAGACCAGCTGTCCGCGACCGGACTCGGTACCTGGCTTCTGACGGCTGGGGTAGACCAGGTGTCCGCGCTCGGACTTAGTTCCTGAGGACGGAACCTGCGGGTAGACCTGCTGTCCGCGGCTGGCCTGTCCGGGGCCCTCCAAGTATCAAAAAGGAGACCTTCACTCCAGTGCGGGTAAAGGCAGGGAGTAGCTAGGACTCTCGGTGTGTATTTGATTCATGAACCCCTGGGTAGCCCGGTGGTCCGTGCCCTGCCTTGGTTCCCGGGTAGACCGGCTGTCCACGGCCGGACTCCGTACATGGCCGCTGACGGCTGGGGTAGACCAGGTGTCCGCGCTCGGACTTAGTTCCTGAGGACGGAACCTGCGGGTAGACCTGCTGTCCGCGGCCGGCCTGTCCGGGGCCCTCCAAGTATCAAAAAGGAGACCTTCACTCCAGTGCGGGTAAAGGCAGGGAGTAGCTAGGACTCTCGGTGTGTATTTGATTCATGAACCCCTGGGTAGACCGGCTGTCCACGCCCTGGCTTGGTTCCCGGGTAGACCGGCTGTCCACGGCCGGACTCCGTACCTGGCCGCTGACGGCTGGGGTAGACCAGGTGTCCGCGCTCGGACTTAGTTCCTGACGACGGAACCTGCGGGTAGACCTGCTGTCCGCGGCCGGCCTGTCCGGGGCCCTCCAAGTATCAAAAATGAGACCTTCACTCCAGTGCGGGTAAAGGCAGGGAGTAGCTAGGACTCTCGGTGTGTATTTGATTCATGAACCCCTGGGTAGACCGGCGGTCCGCGCCCTGCCTCGGTTCCTGGGTAGACCGGCTGTCCACGGCCGGACTCCGTACCTGGCCGCTGACGGCTGGGGTAGACCAGGTGTCCGCGCTCGGACTTAGTTCCTGAGAACGGAACCTGCGGGTAGACCTGCTGTCCGCGGCCGGCCTGTCCGGGGCCCTCCAAGTATCAAAAATGAGACCTTCACTCCAGTGCGGGTAAAGGCAGGGAGTAGCTAGGACTCTCGGTGTGTATTTGATTCATGAACCCCTGGGTAGACCGGCTGTCCGCGCCCTGGCTTGTTTCTTGGGTAGACCGGCTGTCCACGGCCGGACTCCGTACATGGCCGCTGACGGCTGGGGTAGACCAGGTGTCCGCGCTCGGACTTAGTTCCTGAGGACGGAACCTGCGGGTAGACCTGCTGTCCGCGGCCGGCCTGTCCGGGGCCCTCCAAGTATCAAAAAAGAGACCTTCACTCCAGTGCGGGTAAAGGCAGGGCGTAGCTAGGACTCTCTTTAACTGGGGGCGTACGTAGCTGGCTGCCGAGCCCGTGGCTAGACCTGTTCCCCCGCGGCCGGCCTGTCCGGGGCCCTCCAAGTATCAAAAAGAAGACCTTCACTCCAGTGCGGGTAAAGGCAGGGCGTAGCTAGGACTTTCTTTAACTGGGGGCGTATGTAGCTGGCTGCCGAGCCCGTGGCTAGACCTGTTCCCCCGTAGCCGGCCTGTCCGGGGCCCTCCAAGTATCAAAAAGAGACCTTCACTCCAGTGCGGGTAAAGGCAGGGAGTAGCTAGGACTCTCGGTGTGTATTTGATTCATGAACCCCTGGGTAGACCGGCTGTCCGCGCCCTGGCTTGTTTCTTGGGTAGACCGGCTATCCACGGCCGGACTCCGTACCTGGCCGCTGACGGCTGGGGTAGACCAGGTGTCCGCGCTCGGACTTAGTTCCTGAGGACGGAACCTGCGGGTAGACCTGCTGTCCGCGGCCGGCCTGTCCGGGGCCCTCCAAGTATCAAAAAGAGACCTTCACTCCAGTGCGGGTAAAGGCAGGGAGTAGCTAGGACTCTCGGTGTGTATTTGATTCATGAACCCCTGGGTAGACCGGCGGTCCGCGCCCTGCCTTGGTTCCTGGGTAGACCGGCTGTCCACGGCCGGACTCCGTACATGGCCGCTGACGGCTGGGGTAGACCAGGTGTCCGCGCTCGGACTTAGTTCCTGAGGACGGAACCTGCGGGTAGACCTGCTGTCCGCGGCCGGCCTGTCCGGGGCCCTCCAAGTATCAAAAAGAGACCTTCACTCCAGTGCGGGTAAAGGCAGGGAGTAGCTAGGACTCTCGGTGTGTATTTGATTCATGAACCCCTGGGTAGACCGGCTGTCCGCGCCCTGGCTTGTTTCTTGGGTAGACCGGCTGTCCACGGCCGGACTTATTTCCTGACGACGGAACCTGCGGGTAGACCTGCTGTCCGCGGCCGGCCTGTCCGGGGCCCTCCAAGTATCAAAAAGGAGAGCTTCACTCCAGTGCGGGTAAAGGCAGGGAGTAGCTAGGACTCTCGGTGTGTATTTGATTCATGAACCCCTGGGTAGACCGGCGGTCCGCGCCCTGCCTTGGTTCCCGGGTAGACCGGCTGTCCACGGCCGGACTCGGTACCTGGCCGCTGACGGCTGGGGTAGACCAGGTGTCCGCGCTCGGACTTAGTTCCTGAGGACGGAACCTGCGGGTAGACCTGCTGTCCGCGGCCGGCCTGTCCGGGGCCCTCCAAGTATCAAAAAGGAGAGCTTCACTCCAGTGCGGGTAAAGGCAGGGAGTAGCTAGGACTCTCGGTGTGTATTTGATTCATGAACCCCTGGGTAGACCGGCTGTCCGCGCCCTGGCTTGTTTCTTGGGTAGACCGGCTGTCCACGGCCGGACTCCGTACCTGGCCGCTGACGGCTGGGGTAGACCAGGTGTCCGCGCTCGGACTTAGTTCCTGAGGACGGAACCTGCGGGTAGACCTGCTGTCCGCGGCCGGCCTGTCCGGGGCCCTCCAAGTATCTAAAAGGAGAGCTTCACTCCAGTGCGGGTAAAGGCAGGAAGTAGCTAGGACTCTCGGTGTGTATTTGATTCATGAACCCCTGGGTAGACCGGCTGTCCTCGCCCTGGCTTGGTTCCTGGGTAGACCGGCTGTCCACGGCTGGACTTGGTACCTGGCTTCTGACGGCTGGGGTAGACCAGGTGTCCGCGCTCGGACTTAGTTCCTGAGGACGGAACCTGCGGGTAGACCTGCTGTCCGCGGCCGGCCTGTTTGGGGCCCTCCAAGTATCAAAAAGAAGACCTTCACTCCAGTGCGGGTAAAGGCAGGGAGTAGCTAGGACTCTCGGTGTGTATTTGATTCATGAACCCCTGGGTAGACCGGCTGTCCGCGCCCTGGCTTGTTTCTTGGGTAGACCGGCTGTCCACGGCCGGACTCCGTACATGGCCGCTGACGGCTGGGGTAGACCAGGTGTCCGCGCTCGGACTTAGTTCCTGAGGACGGAACCTGCGGGTAGACCTGCTGTCCGCGGCCGGCCTCTTTGGGGCCCTCCAAGTATCAAAAAGAAGACCTTCACTCCAGTGCGGGTAAAGGCAGGGAGTAGCTAGGACTCTCGGTGTGTATTTGATTCATGAACCCCTGGGTAGACCGGCTGTCCGCGCCCTGCCTTGGTTCCCGGGTAGACCGGCTGTCCACGGCCGGACTCGGTACCTGGCTTCTGACGGCTGGGGTAGACCAGGTGTCCGCGCTCGGACTTAGTTCCTGACGACGGAACCTGCGGGTAGACCTGCTGTCCGCGGCCGGCCTGTTTGGGGCCCTCCAAGTATCAAAAAGAAGACCTTCACTCCAGTGCGGGTAAAGGCAGGGAGTAGCTAGGACTCTCTTTAACTGGGGGCGTATGTAGCTGGCTGCCGAGCCCGTGGCTAGACCTGTTCCCTCGCGGCCAGCCTGTCCGGGGCCCTCCAAGTATCTAAAAGGAGACCTTCACTCCAGTGCGGGTAAAGGCAGGGAGTAGCTAGGACTCTCGGTGTGTATTTGATTCATGAACCCCTGGGTAGACCGGCGGTCCACGCCCTGCCTTGGTTCCCGGGTACACCGGCTGTCCACGGCCGGACTCCGTACATGGCCGCTGACGGCTGGGGTAGACCAGGTGTCCGCGCTCGGACTTAGTTCCTGAGGACGGAACCTGCGGGTAGACCTGCTGTCCGCGGCCGGCCTGTTTGGGGCCCTCCAAGTATCAAAAAGAGAGCTTCACTCCAGTGCGGATAAAGGCAGGGAGTAGCTAGGACTCTCGGTGTGTATTTGATTCATGAACCCCTGGGTAGACCGGCGGTCCGCGCCCTGCCTCGGTTCCTGGGTAGACCGGCTGTCCACGGCCGGACTCCGTACCTGGCCGCTGACGGCTGGGGTAGACCAGGTGTCCGCGCTCGGACTTAGTTCCTGACGACGGAACCTGCGGGTAGACCTGCTGTCCGCGGCCGGCCTGTCCGGGGCCCTCCAAGTATCAAAAATGAGACCTTCACTCCAGTGCGGGTAAAGGCAGGGAGTAGCTAGGACTCTCTTTAACTGGGGGCGTACGTAGCTGGCTGCCGAGCCCGTGGCTAGACCTGTTCCCCCGCAGCCGGCCTGTCCGGGGCCCTCCAAGTATCAAAAAGGAGACCTTCACTCCAGTGCGGGTAAAGGCAGGGAGTAGCTAGGACTCTCGGTGTGTATTTGATTCATGAACCCCTGGGTAGACCGGCGGTCCGCGCCCTGCCTTGGTTCCCGGGTAGACCTGCTGCCCGCGGCCGGCCTGTTTGGGGCCCTTCACGTATCAAAAAGAAGACCTTCACTCCAGTGCGGGTAAAGGCAGGGAGTAGCTAGGACTCTCGGTGTGTATTTGATTCATGAACCCCTGGGTAGACCGGCTGTCCGCGCCCTGGCTTGGTTCCCGGGTAGACCGGCTGTCCACGGCCGGACTCCGTACCTGGCCGCTGACGGCTGGGGTAGACCAGGTGTCCGCGCTCGGACTTAGTTCCTGAGGACGGAACCTGCGGGTAGACCTGCTGTCCGCGGCCGGCCTGTCCGGGGCCCTCCAAGTATCTAAAAGGAGACCTTCACTCCAGTGCGGGTAAAGGCAGGGAGTAGCTAGGACTCTCGGTGTGTATTTGATTCATGAACCCCTGGGTAGACCGGCGGTCCGCGCCCTGCCTTGGTTCCCGGGTAGACCGGCTGTCCACGCCTGGACTCCGTACCTGGCCGCTGACGGCTGGGGTAGACCAGGTGTCCGCGCTCGGACTTAGTTCCTGAGGACGGAACCTGCGGGTAGACCTGCTGTCCGCGGCCGGCCTGTTTGGGGCCCTCCAAGTATCAAAAAGAGACCTTCACTCCAGTGCGGGTAAAGGCAGGGAGTAGCTAGGACTCTCGGTGTGTATTTGATTCATGAACCCCTGGGTAGACCGGCTGTCCGCGCCCTGGCTTGTTTCTTGGGTAGACCGGCTGTCCACGGCCGGACTCCGTACCTGGCCGCTGACGGCTGGGGTAGACCAGGTGTCCGCGCTCGGACTTAGTTCCTGACGACGGAACCTGCGGGTAGACCTGCTGTCCGCGGCCGGCCTGTCCGGGGCCCTCCAAGTATCAAAAAGAGACCTTCACTCCAGTGCGGGTAAAGGCAGGGAGTAGCTAGGACTCTCGGTGCGTATTTGATTCATGAACCCCTGGGTAGACCGGCTGTCCTCGCCCTGGCTTGGTTCCCGGGTAGACCGGCTGTCCACGGCCGGACTCCGTACCTGGCCGCTGACGGCTGGGGTAGACCAGGTGTCCGCGCTCGGACTTAGTTCCTGACGACGGAATCTGCGGGTAGACCTGCTGTCCGCGGCCGGCCTGTCCGGGGCCCTCCAAGTATCAAAAAAGAGACCTTCACTCCAGTGCGGGTAAAGGCAGGGAGTAGCTAGGACTCTCGGTGTGTATTTGATTCATGAACCCCTGGGTAGACCGGCGGTCCGCGCCCTGCCTCGGTTCCTGGGTAGACCGGCTGTCCACGGCCGGACTCCGTACCTGGCCGCTGACGGCTGGGGTAGACCAGGTGTCCGCGCTCGGACTTAGTTCCTGACGACGGAACCTGCGGGTAGACCTGCTGTCCGCGGCCGGCCTGTCCGGGGCCCTCCAAGTATCAAAAATGAGACCTTCACTCCAGTGCGGGTAAAGGCAGGGAGTAGCTAGGACTCTCTTTAACTGGGGGCGTACGTAGCTGGCTGCCGAGCCCGTGGCTAGACCTGCTGTCCGCGGCCGGCCTGTCCGGGGCCCTCCAAGTATCAAAAAGAGACCTTCACTCCAGTGCGGGTAAAGGCAGGGAGTAGCTAGGACTCTCGGTGTGTATTTGATTCATGAACCCCTGGGTAGACCGGCTGTCCGCGCCCTGGCTTGTTTCTTGGGTAGACCGGCTGTCCACGGCCGGACTCCGTACATGGCCGCTGACGGCTGGGGTAGACCAGGTGTCCGCGCTCGGACTTAGTTCCTGAGGACGGAACCTGCGGGTAGACCTGCTGTCCGCGGCCGGCCTGTCCGGGGCCCTCCAAGTATCAAAAAGAGACCTTCACTCCAGTGCGGGTAAAGGCAGGGAGTAGCTAGGACTCTCGGTGTGTATTTGATTCATGAACCCCTGGGTAGACCGGCGGTCCGCGCCCTGCCTTGGTTCCTGGGTAGACCGGCTGTCCACGGCCGGACTCCGTACCTGGCCGCTGACGGCTGGGGTAGACCAGGTGTCCGCGCTCGGACTTAGTTCCTGAGGACGGAACCTGCGGGTAGACCTGCTGTCCGCGGCCGGCCTGTCCGGGGCCCTCCAAGTATCAAAAAGAGACCTTCACTCCAGTGCGGGTAAAGGCAGGGAGTAGCTAGGACTCTCGGTGTGTATTTGATTCATGAACCCCTGGGTAGACCGGCTGTCCACGCCCTGGCTTGGTTCCCGGGTAGACCGGCTGTCCACGGCCGGACTCCGTACCTGGCCGCTGACGGCTGGGGTAGACCAGGTGTCCGCGCTCGGACTTAGTTCCTGACGACGGAACCTGCGGGTAGACCTGCTGTCCGCGGCCGGCCTGTCCGGGGCCCTCCAAGTATCAAAAATGAGACCTTCACTCCAGTGCGGGTAAAGGCAGGGAGTAGCTAGGACTCTCGGTGTGTATTTGATTCATGAACCCCTGGGTAGACCGGCGGTCCGCGCCCTGCCTCGGTTCCTGGGTAGACCGGCTGTCCACGGCCGGACTCCGTACCTGGCCGCTGACGGCTGGGGTAGACCAGGTGTCCGCGCTCGGACTTAGTTCCTGAGGACGGAACCTGCGGGTAGACCTGCTGTCCGCGGCCGGCCTGTCCGGGGCCCTCCAAGTATCAAAAATGAGACCTTCACTCCAGTGCGGGTAAAGGCAGGGAGTAGCTAGGACTCTCGGTGTGTATTTGATTCATGAACCCCTGGGTAGACCGGCTGTCCGCGCCCTGGCTTGTTTCTTGGGTAGACCGGCTGTCCACGGCCGGACTCCGTACATGGCCGCTGACGGCTGGGGTAGACCAGGTGTCCGCGCTCGGACTTAGTTCCTGAGGACGGAACCTGCGGGTAGACCTGCTGTCCGCGGCCGGCCTGTCCGGGGCCCTCCAAGTATCAAAAAGAGACCTTCACTCCAGTGCGGGTAAAGGCAGGGAGTAGCTAGGACTCTCGGTGTGTATTTGATTCATGAACCCCTGGGTAGACCGGCGGTCCGCGCCCTGCCTTGGTTCCTGGGTAGACCGGCTGTCCACGGCCGGACTCCGTACCTGGCCGCTGACGGCTGGGGTAGACCAGGTGTCCGCGCTCGGACTTAGTTCCTGAGGACGGAACCTGCGGGTAGACCTGCTGTCCGCGGCCGGCCTGTCCGGGGCCCTCCAAGTATCAAAAAGAGACCTTCACTCCAGTGCGGGTAAAGGCAGGGAGTAGCTAGGACTCTCGGTGTGTATTTGATTCATGAACCCCTGGGTAGACCGGCTGTCCACGCCCTGGCTTGGTTCCCGGGTAGACCGGCTGTCCACGGCCGGACTCCGTACCTGGCCGCTGACGGCTGGGGTAGACCAGGTGTCCGCGCTCGGACTTAGTTCCTGACGACGGAACCTGCGGGTAGACCTGCTGTCCGCGGCCGGCCTGTCCGGGGCCCTCCAAGTATCAAAAATGAGACCTTCACTCCAGTGCGGGTAAAGGCAGGGAGTAGCTAGGACTCTCGGTGTGTATTTGATTCATGAACCCCTGGGTAGACCGGCGGTCCGCGCCCTGCCTCGGTTCCTGGGTAGACCGGCTGTCCACGGCCGGACTCCGTACCTGGCCGCTGACGGCTGGGGTAGACCAGGTGTCCGCGCTCGGACTTAGTTCCTGAGGACGGAACCTGCGGGTAGACCTGCTGTCCGCGGCCGGCCTGTCCGGGGCCCTCCAAGTATCAAAAAGAGACCTTCACTCCAGTGCGGGTAAAGGCAGGGAGTAGCTAGGACTCTCGGTGTGTATTTGATTCATGAACCCCTGGGTAGACCGGCGGTCCGCGCCCTGCCTTGGTTCCTGGGTAGACCGGCTGTCCACGGCCGGACTCCGTACCTGGCCGCTGACGGCTGGGGTAGACCAGGTGTCCGCGCTCGGACTTAGTTCCTGAGGACGGAACCTGCGGGTAGACCTGCTGTCCGCGGCCGGCCTGTCCGGGGCCCTCCAAGTATCAAAAAGAGACCTTCACTCCAGTGCGGGTAAAGGCAGGGAGTAGCTAGGACTCTCGGTGTGTATTTGATTCATGAACCCCTGGGTAGACCGGCTGTCCACGCCCTGGCTTGGTTCCCGGGTAGACCGGCTGTCCACGGCCGGACTCCGTACCTGGCCGCTGACGGCTGGGGTAGACCAGGTGTCCGCGCTCGGACTTAGTTCCTGACGACGGAACCTGCGGGTAGACCTGCTGTCCGCGGCCGGCCTGTCCGGGGCCCTCCAAGTATCAAAAATGAGACCTTCACTCCAGTGCGGGTAAAGGCAGGGAGTAGCTAGGACTCTCGGTGTGTATTTGATTCATGAACCCCTGGGTAGACCGGCGGTCCGCGCCCTGCCTCGGTTCCTGGGTAGACCGGCTGTCCACGGCCGGACTCCGTACCTGGCCGCTGACGGCTGGGGTAGACCAGGTGTCCGCGCTCGGACTTAGTTCCTGAGGACGGAACCTGCGGGTAGACCTGCTGTCCGCGGCCGGCCTGTCCGGGGCCCTCCAAGTATCAAAAATGAGACCTTCACTCCAGTGCGGGTAAAGGCAGGGAGTAGCTAGGACTCTCGGTGTGTATTTGATTCATGAACCCCTGGGTAGACCGGCTGTCCGCGCCCTGGCTTGTTTCTTGGGTAGACCGGCTGTCCACGGCCGGACTCCGTACATGGCCGCTGACGGCTGGGGTAGACCAGGTGTCCGCGCTCGGACTTAGTTCCTGAGGACGGAACCTGCGGGTAGACCTGCTGTCCGCGGCCGGCCTGTCCGGGGCCCTCCAAGTATCAAAAAAGAGACCTTCACTCCAGTGCGGGTAAAGGCAGGGAGTAGCTAGGACTCTCGGTGCGTATTTGATTCATGAACCCCTGGGTAGACCGGCTGTCCTCGCCCTGGCTTGGTTCCCGGGTAGACCGGCTGTCCACGGCTGGACTTGGTACCTGGCTTCTGACGGCTGGGGTAGACCAGGTGTCCGCGCTCGGACTTAGTTCCTGACGACGGAATCTGCGGGTAGACCTGCTGTCCGCGGCCGGCCTGTCCGGGGCCCTCCAAGTATCTAAAAGGAGACCTTCACTCCAGTGCGGGTAAAGGCAGGGAGTAGCTAGGACTCTCGGTGTGTATTTGATTCATGAACCCCTGGGTAGACCGGCGGTCCGCGCCCTGGCTTGTTTCTTGGGTAGACCGGCTGTCCACGGCCGGACTCCGTACATGGCCGCTGACGGCTGGGGTAGACCAGGTGTCCGCGCTCGGACTTAGTTCCTGAGGACGGAACCTGCGGGTAGACCTGCTGTCCGCGGCCGGCCTGTCCGGGGCCCTCCAAGTATCAAAAAAGAGACCTCCACTCCAGTGCGGGTAAAGGCAGGGAGTAGCTAGGACTCTCGGTGTGTATTTGATTCATGAACCCCTGGGTAGACCGGCGGTCCGCGCCCTGCCTCGGTTCCTGGGTAGACCGGCTGTCCACGGCCGGACTCCGTACCTGGCCGCTGACGGCTGGGGTAGACCAGGTGTCCGCGCTCGGACTTAGTTCCTGAGGACGGAACCTGCGGGTAGACCTGCTGTCCGCGGCCGGCCTGTCCGGGGCCCTCCAAGTATCAAAAATGAGACCTTCACTCCAGTGCGGGTAAAGGCAGGGAGTAGCTAGGACTCTCTTTAACTGGGGGCGTACGTAGCTGGCTGCCGAGCCCGTGGCTAGACCTGTTCCCCCGCAGCCGGCCTGTCCGGGGCCCTCCAAGTATCAAAAAGGAGACCTTCACTCCAGTGCGGGTAAAGGCAGGGAGTAGCTAGGACTCTCGGTGTGTATTTGATTCATGAACCCCTGGGTAGACCGGCGGTCCGCGCCCTTCCTTGGTTCCCGGGTAGACCTGCTGCCCGCGGCCGGCCTGTTTGGGGCCCTTCACGTATCAAAAAGAAGACCTTCACTCCAGTGCGGGTAAAGTCAGGGAGTAGCTAGGACTCTCTTTAACTGGGGGCGTACGTAGCTGGCTGCCGAGCCCGTGGCTAGACCTGTTCCCCCGCAGCCGGCCTGTCCGGGGCCCTCCAAGTATCAAAAAGGAGACCTTCACTCCAGTGCGGGTAAAGGCAGGGAGTAGCTAGGACTCTCGGTGTGTATTTGATTCATGAACCCCTGGGTAGACCGGCTGTCCGCGCCCTGCCTTGGTTCCCGGGTAGACCAGCTGTCCACGCCTGGACTTATAACCTGGCTTTTGACGGCTGGGGTAGACCAGGTGTCCGCGCTCGGACTTAGTTCCTGACGACGGAACCTGCGGGTAGACCAGCTGTCCGCGGCCGGCTTGTTTGGGGCCCTCCAAGTATCAAAAAGGAGAGCTTCACTCCAGTGCGGGTAAAGGCAGGGAGTAGCTAGGACTCTCGGTGTGTATTTGATTCATGAACCCCTGGGTAGACCGGCTGTCCGCGCCCTGGCTTGGTTCCCGGGTAGACCGGCTGTCCACGGCCGGACTCCGTACATGGCCGCTGACGGCTGGGGTAGACCAGGTGTCCGCGCTCGGACTTAGTTCCTGAGGACGGAACCTGCGGGTAGACCTGCTGTCCGCGGCCGGCCTGTCCGGGGCCCTCCAAGTATCAAAAAGAGACCTTCACTCCAGTGCGGGTAAAGGCAGGGAGTAGCTAGGACTCTCGGTGTGTATTTGATTCATGAACCCCTGGGTAGACCGGCTATCCGCGCCCTGCCTTGGTTCCTGGGTAGACCGGCTGTCCACGGCCGGACTCCGTACCTGGCCGCTGACGGCTGGGGTAGACCAGGTGTCCGCGCTCGGACTTAGTTCCTGAGGACGGAACCTGCGGGTAGACCTGCTGTCCGCGGCCGGCCTGTCCGGGGCCCTCCAAGTATCAAAAAGAGACCTTCACTCCAGTGCGGGTAAAGGCAGGGAGTAGCTAGGACTCTCGGTGTGTATTTGATTCATGAACCCCTGGGTAGACCGGCTGTCCACGCCCTGGCTTGGTTCCCGGGTAGACCGGCTGTCCACGGCCGGACTCCGTACCTGGCCGCTGACGGCTGGGGTAGACCAGGTGTCCGCGCTCGGACTTAGTTCCTGACGACGGAACCTGCGGGTAGACCTGCTGTCCGCGGCCGGCCTGTCCGGGGCCCTCCAAGTATCAAAAATGAGACCTTCACTCCAGTGCGGGTAAAGGCAGGGAGTAGCTAGGACTCTCGGTGTGTATTTGATTCATGAACCCCTGGGTAGACCGGCGGTCCGCGCCCTGCCTCGGTTCCTGGGTAGACCGGCTGTCCACGGCCGGACTCCGTACCTGGCCGCTGACGGCTGGGGTAGACCAGGTGTCCGCGCTCGGACTTAGTTCCTGAGGACGGAACCTGCGGGTAGACCTGCTGTCCGCGGCCGGCCTGTCCGGGGCCCTCCAAGTATCAAAAATGAGACCTTCACTCCAGTGCGGGTAAAGGCAGGGAGTAGCTAGGACTCTCGGTGTGTATTTGATTCATGAACCCCTGGGTAGACCGGCTGTCCGCGCCCTGGCTTGTTTCTTGGGTAGACCGGCTGTCCACGGCCGGACTCCGTACATGGCCGCTGACGGCTGGGGTAGACCAGGTGTCCGCGCTCGGACTTAGTTCCTGAGGACGGAACCTGCGGGTAGACCTGCTGTCCGCGGCCGGCCTGTCCGGGGCCCTCCAAGTATCAAAAATGAGACCTTCACTCCAGTGCGGGTAAAGGCAGGGAGTAGCTAGGACTCTCGGTGTGTATTTGATTCATGAACCCCTGGGTAGACCGGCGGTCCGCGCCCTGCCTTGGTTCCCGGGTAGACCGGCTGTCCACGGCCGGACTCCGTACCTGGCCGCTGACGGCTGGGGTAGACCAGGTGTCCGCGCTCGGACTTAGTTCCTGACGACGGAATCTGCGGGTAGACCTGCTGTCCGCGGCCGGCCTGTTTGGGGCCCTCCAAGTATCAAAAAGAGACCTTCACTCCAGTGCGGGTAAAGGCAGGGCGTAGCTAGGACTCTCTTTAACTGGGGGCGTACGTAGCTGGCTGCCGAGCCCGTGGCTAGACCTGTTCCCCCGCGGCCGGCCTGTCCGGGGCCCTCCAAGTATCAAAAAGAAGACCTTCACTCCAGTGCGGGTAAAGGCAGGGCGTAGCTAGGACTTTCTTTAACTGGGGGCGTATGTAGCTGGCTGCCGAGCCCGTGGCTAGACCTGTTCCCCCGTAGCCGGCCTGTCCGGGGCCCTCCAAGTATCAAAAAGAGACCTTCACTCCAGTGCGGGTAAAGGCAGGGAGTAGCTAGGACTCTCGGTGTGTATTTGATTCATGAACCCCTGGGTAGACCGGCTGTCCGCGCCCTGGCTTGTTTCTTGGGTAGACCGGCTGTCCACGGCCGGACTCCGTACCTGGCCGCTGACGGCTGGGGTAGACCAGGTGTCCGCGCTCGGACTTAGTTCCTGACGACGGAATCTGCGGGTAGACCTGCTGTCCGCGGCCGGCCTGTTTGGGGCCCTCCGAGTATCAAAAAGAGACCTTCACTCCAGTGCGGGTAAAGGCAGGGCGTAGCTAGGACTCTCTTTAACTGGGGGCGTACGTAGCTGGCTGCCGAGCCCGTGGCTAGACCTGTTCCCCCGCGGCCGGCCTGTCCGGGGCCCTCCAAGTATCAAAAAGAAGACCTTCACTCCAGTGCGGGTAAAGGCAGGGCGTAGCTAGGACTTTCTTTAACTGGGGGCGTATGTAGCTGGCTGCCGAGCCCGTGGCTAGACCTGTTCCCCCGTAGCCGGCCTGTCCGGGGCCCTCCAAGTATCAAAAAGAGACCTTCACTCCAGTGCGGGTAAAGGCAGGGAGTAGCTAGGACTCTCGGTGTGTATTTGATTCATGAACCCCTGGGTAGACCGGCTGTCCGCGCCCTGGCTTGTTTCTTGGGTAGACCGGCTGTCCACGGCCGGACTCCGTACCTGGCCGCTGACGGCTGGGGTAGACCAGGTGTCCGCGCTCGGACTTAGTTCCTGACGACGGAATCTGCGGGTAGACCTGCTGTCCGCGGCCGGCCTGTCCGGGGCCCTCCAAGTATCAAAAAGAGACCTTCACTCCAGTGCGGGTAAAGGCAGGGAGTAGCTAGGACTCTCGGTGTGTATTTGATTCATGAACCCCTGGGTAGACCGGCTGTCCGCGCCCTGGCTTGGTTCCCGGGTAGACCGGCTGTCCACGGCCGGACTCCGTACATGGCCGCTGACGGCTGGGGTAGACCAGGTGTCCGCGCTCGGACTTAGTTCCTGAGGACGGAACCTGCGGGTAGACCTGCTGTCCGCGGCCGGCCTGTCCGGGGCCCTCCAAGTATCAAAAAGAGACCTTCACTCCAGTGCGGGTAAAGGCAGGGAGTAGCTAGGACTCTCGGTGTGTATTTGATTCATGAACCCCTGGGTAGACCGGCGGTCCGCGCCCTGCCTTGGTTCCTGGGTAGACCGGCTGTCCACGGCCGGACTCCGTACCTGGCCGCTGACGGCTGGGGTAGACCAGGTGTCCGCGCTCGGACTTAGTTCCTGAGGACGGAACCTGCGGGTAGACCTGCTGTCCGCGGCCGGCCTGTCCGGGGCCCTCCAAGTATCAAAAAGAGACCTTCACTCCAGTGCGGGTAAAGGCAGGGAGTAGCTAGGACTCTCGGTGTGTATTTGATTCATGAACCCCTGGGTAGACCGGCTGTCCACGCCCTGGCTTGGTTCCCGGGTAGACCGGCTGTCCACGGCCGGACTCCGTACCTGGCCGCTGACGGCTGGGGTAGACCAGGTGTCCGCGCTCGGACTTAGTTCCTGACGACGGAACCTGCGGGTAGACCTGCTGTCCGCGGCCGGCCTGTCCGGGGCCCTCCAAGTATCAAAAATGAGACCTTCACTCCAGTGCGGGTAAAGGCAGGGAGTAGCTAGGACTCTCGGTGTGTATTTGATTCATGAACCCCTGGGTAGACCGGCGGTCCGCGCCCTGCCTCGGTTCCTGGGTAGACCGGCTGTCCACGGCCGGACTCCGTACATGGCCGCTGACGGCTGGGGTAGACCAGGTGTCCGCGCTCGGACTTAGTTCCTGAGGACGGAACCTGCGGGTAGACCTGCTGTCCGCGGCCGGCCTGTCCGGGGCCCTCCAAGTATCAAAAATGAGACCTTCACTCCAGTGCGGGTAAAGGCAGGGAGTAGCTAGGACTCTCGGTGTGTATTTGATTCATGAACCCCTGGGTAGACCGGCTGTCCGCGCCCTGGCTTGTTTCTTGGGTAGACCGGCTGTCCACGGCCGGACTCCGTACATGGCCGCTGACGGCTGGGGTAGACCAGGTGTCCGCGCTCGGACTTAGTTCCTGAGGACGGAACCTGCGGGTAGACCTGCTGTCCGCGGCCGGCCTGTCCGGGGCCCTCCAAGTATCAAAAAAGAGACCTTCACTCCAGTGCGGGTAAAGGCAGGGAGTAGCTAGGACTCTCGGTGCGTATTTGATTCATGAACCCCTGGGTAGACCGGCTGTCCTCGCCCTGGCTTGGTTCCCGGGTAGACCGGCTGTCCACGGCTGGACTTGGTACCTGGCTTCTGACGGCTGGGGTAGACCAGGTGTCCGCGCTCGGACTTAGTTCCTGAGGACGGAACCTGCGGGTAGACCTGCTGTCCGCGGCCGGCCTGTCCGGGGCCCTCCAAGTATCAAAAATGAGACCTTCACTCCAGTGCGGGTAAAGGCAGGGAGTAGCTAGGACTCTCGGTGTGTATTTGATTCATGAACCCCTGGGTAGACCGGCGGTCCGCGCCCTGCCTTGGTTCCCGGGTAGACCGGCTGTCCACGGCCGGACTCCGTACCTGGCCGCTGACGGCTGGGGTAGACCAGGTGTCCGCGCTCGGACTTAGTTCCTGACGACGGAATCTGCGGGTAGACCTGCTGTCCGCGGCCGGCCTGTTTGGGGCCCTCCAAGTATCAAAAAGAGACCTTCACTCCAGTGCGGGTAAAGGCAGGGCGTAGCTAGGACTCTCTTTAACTGGGGGCGTACGTAGCTGGCTGCCGAGCCCGTGGCTAGACCTGTTCCCCCGCGGCCGGCCTGTCCGGGGCCCTCCAAGTATCAAAAAGAAGACCTTCACTCCAGTGCGGGTAAAGGCAGGGCGTAGCTAGGACTTTCTTTAACTGGGGGCGTATGTAGCTGGCTGCCGAGCCCGTGGCTAGACCTGTTCCCCCGTAGCCGGCCTGTCCGGGGCCCTCCAGGTATCAAAAAGAGATCTTCACTCCAGTGCGGGTAAAGGCAGGGAGTAGCTAGGACTCTCGGTGTGTATTTGATTCATGAACCCCTGGGTAGACCGGCTGTCCGCGCCCTGGCTTGTTTCTTGGGTAGACCGGCTGTCCACGGCCGGACTCCGTACCTGGCCGCTGACGGCTGGGGTAGACCAGGTGTCCGCGCTCGGACTTAGTTCCTGACGACGGAATCTGCGGGTAGACCTGCTGTCCGCGGCCGGCCTGTTTGGGGCCCTCCAAGTATCAAAAAGAGACCTTCACTCCAGTGCGGGTAAAGGCAGGGCGTAGCTAGGACTCTCTTTAACTGGGGGCGTACGTAGCTGGCTGCCGAGCCCGTGGCTAGACCTGTTCCCCCGCGGCCGGCCTGTCCGGGGCCCTCCAAGTATCAAAAAGAAGACCTTCACTCCAGTGCGGGTAAAGGCAGGGCGTAGCTAGGACTTTCTTTAACTGGGGGCGTATGTAGCTGGCTGCCGAGTCCGTGGCTAGACCTGTTCCCCCGTAGCCGGCCTGTCCGGGGCCCTCCAAGTATCAAAAAGAGACCTTCACTCCAGTGCGGGTAAAGGCAGGGAGTAGCTAGGACTCTCGGTGTGTATTTGATTCATGAACCCCTGGGTAGACCGGCTGTCCGCGCCCTGGCTTGTTTCTTGGGTAGACCGGCTGTCCACGGCCGGACTCCGTACCTGGCCGCTGACGGCTGGGGTAGACCAGGTGTCCGCGCTCGGACTTAGTTCCTGACGACGGAATCTGCGGGTAGACCTGCTGTCCGCGGCCGGCCTGTCCGGGGCCCTCCAAGTATCAAAAAGAGACCTTCACTCCAGTGCGGGTAAAGGCAGGGAGTAGCTAGGACTCTCGGTGTGTATTTGATTCATGAACCCCTGGGTAGACCGGCTGTCCGCGCCCTGGCTTGTTTCTTGGGTAGACCGGCTGTCCACGGCCGGACTCCGTACATGGCCGCTGACGGCTGGGGTAGACCAGGTGTCCGCGCTCGGACTTAGTTCCTGAGGACGGAACCTGCGGGTAGACCTGCTGTCCGCGGCCGGCCTGTCCGGGGCCCTCCAAGTATCAAAAAAGAGACCTTCACTCCAGTGCGGGTAAAGGCAGGGAGTAGCTAGGACTCTCGGTGTGTATTTGATTCATGAACCCCTGGGTAGACCGGCGGTCCGCGCCCTGCCTCGGTTCCTGGGTAGACCGGCTGTCCACGGCCGGACTCCGTACCTGGCCGCTGACGGCTGGGGTAGACCAGGTGTCCGCGCTCGGACTTAGTTCCTGACGACGGAATCTGCGGGTAGACCTGCTGTCCGCGGCCGGCCTGTCCGGGGCCCTCCAAGTATCAAAAAGAGACCTTCACTCCAGTGCGGGTAAAGGCAGGGAGTAGCTAGGACTCTCGGTGTGTATTTGATTCATGAACCCCTGGGTAGACCGGCTGTCCGCGCCCTGGCTTGTTTCTTGGGTAGACCGGCTGTCCACGGCCGGACTCCGTACATGGCCGCTGACGGCTGGGGTAGACCAGGTGTCCGCGCTCGGACTTAGTTCCTGAGGACGGAACCTGCGGGTAGACCTGCTGTCCGCGGCCGGCCTGTTTGGGGCCCTCCAAGTATCAAAAAAGAGACCTTCACTCCAGTGCGGGTAAAGGCAGGGAGTAGCTAGGACTCTCGGTGCGTATTTGATTCATGAACCCCTGGGTAGACCGGCTGTCCTCGCCCTGGCTTGGTTCCCGGGTAGACCGGCTGTCCACGGCTGGACTAGGTACCTGGCTTCTGACGGCTGGGGTAGACCAGGTGTCCGCGCTCGGACTTAGTTCCTGAGGACGGAACCTGCGGGTAGACCTGCTGTCCGCGGCCGGCCTGTCCGGGGCCCTCCAAGTATCAAAAAGAGACCTTCACTCCAGTGCGGGTAAAGGCAGGGAGTAGCTAGGACTCTCGGTGTGTATTTGATTCATGAACCCCTGGGTAGACCGGCTGTCCGCGCCCTGGCTTGTTTCTTGGGTAGACCGGCTGTCCACGGCCGGACTCCGTACATGGCCGCTGACGGCTGGGGTAGACCAGGTGTCCGCGCTCGGACTTAGTTCCTGAGGACGGAACCTGCGGGTAGACCTGCTGTCCGCGGCCGGCCTGTCCGGGGCCCTCCAAGTATCAAAAAGAGACCTTCACTCCAGTGCGGGTAAAGGCAGGGAGTAGCTAGGACTCTCTTTAACTGGGGGCGTATGTAGCTGGCTGCCGAGCCCGTGGCTAGACCTGTTCCCCCGCAGCCGGCCTGTTTGGGGCCCTCCAAGTATCTAAAAGGAGACCTTCACTCCCGTGCGGGTAAAGGCAGGGAGTAGCTAGGACTCTCGGTGTGTATTTGATTCATGAACCCCTGGGTAGACCGGCTGTCCACGGCCGGACTCCGTACATGGCCGCTGACGGCTGGGGTAGACCAGGTGTCCGCGCTCGGACTTAGTTCCTGAGGACGGAACCTGCGGGTAGACCTGCTGTCCGCGGCCGGCCTGTCCGGGGCCCTCCAAGTATCAAAAATGAGACCTTCACTCCAGTGCGGGTAAAGGCAGGGAGTAGCTAGGACTCTCGGTGTGTATTTGATTCATGAACCCCTGGGTAGACCGGCTGTCCACGGCCGGACTCGGTACCTGGATTCTGACGGCTGGGGTAGACCAGGTGTCCGCGTTCGGACTTAGTTCCTGACGACGGAACCTGCGGGTAGACCTGCTGTCCGCGGCCGGCCTGTTTGGGGCCCTCCACGTATCAAAAAGAAGACCTTCACTCCAGTGCGGGTAAAGGCAGGGAGTAGCTAGGACTCTCTTTAATTGGGGGCGTACGTTGCTGGCTGCCGAGCCCGTGGCTAGACCTGTTCCCTCGCGGCCAGCCTGTCCGGGGCCCTCCAAGTATCTAAAAGGAGACCTTCACTCCCGTGCGGGTAAAGGCAGGGAGTAGCTAGGACTCTCGGTGTGTATTTGATTCATGAACCCCTGGGTAGACCGGCGGTCCGCGCCCTGCCTCGGTTCCTGGGTAGACCGGCTGTCCACGGCCGGACTCCGTACATGGCCGCTGACGGCTGGGGTAGACCAGGTGTCCGCGCTCGGACTTAGTTCCTGAGGACGGAACCTGCGGGTAGACCTGCTGTCCGCGGCCGGCCTGTCCGGGGCCCTCCAAGTATCAAAAATGAGACCTTCACTCCAGTGCGGGTAAAGGCAGGGAGTAGCTAGGACTCTCGGTGTGTATTTGATTCATGAACCCCTGGGTAGACCGGCTGTCCGCGCCCTGGCTTGTTTCTTGGGTAGACCGGCTGTCCACGGCCGGACTCCGTACATGGCCGCTGACGGCTGGGGTAGACCAGGTGTCCGCGCTCGGACTTAGTTCCTGAGGACGGAACCTGCGGGTAGACCTGCTGTCCGCGGCCGGCCTGTCCGGGGCCCTCCAAGTATCAAAAAAGAGACCTTCACTCCAGTGCGGGTAAAGGCAGGGAGTAGCTAGGACTCTCGGTGCGTATTTGATTCATGAACCCCTGGGTAGACCGGCTGTCCTCGCCCTGGCTTGGTTCCCGGGTAGACCGGCTGTCCACGGCTGGACTTGGTACCTGGCTTCTGACGGCTGGGGTAGACCAGGTGTCCGCGCTCGGACTTAGTTCCTGAGGACGGAACCTGCGGGTAGACCTGCTGTCCGCGGCCGGCCTGTCCGGGGCCCTCCAAGTATCAAAAATGAGAGCTTCACTCCAGTGCGGGTAAAGGCAGGGAGTAGCTAGGACTCTCGGTGTGTATTTGATTCATGAACCCCTGGGTAGACCGGCGGTCCGCGCCCTGCCTTGGTTCCCGGGTAGACCGGCTGTCCACGGCCGGACTCCGTACCTGGCCGCTGACGGCTGGGGTAGACCAGGTGTCCGCGCTCGGACTTAGTTCCTGACGACGGAATCTGCGGGTAGACCTGCTGTCCGCGGCCGGCCTGTTTGGGGCCCTCCAAGTATCAAAAAGAGACCTTCACTCCAGTGCGGGTAAAGGCAGGGCGTAGCTAGGACTCTCTTTAACTGGGGGCGTACGTAGCTGGCTGCCGAGCCCGTGGCTAGACCTGTTCCCCCGCGGCCGGCCTGTCCGGGGCCCTCCAAGTATCAAAAAGAAGACCTTCACTCCAGTGCGGGTAAAGGCAGGGCGTAGCTAGGACTTTCTTTAACTGGGGGCGTATGTAGCTGGCTGCCGAGCCCGTGGCTAGACCTGTTCCCCCGTAGCCGGCCTGTCCGGGGCCCTCCAAGTATCAAAAAGAGACCTTCACTCCAGTGCGGGTAAAGGCAGGGAGTAGCTAGGACTCTCGGTGTGTATTTGATTCATGAACCCCTGGGTAGACCGGCTGTCCGCGCCCTGGCTTGTTTCTTGGGTAGACCGGCTGTCCACGGCCGGACTCCGTACCTGGCCGCTGACGGCTGGGGTAGACCAGGTGTCCGCGCTCGGACTTAGTTCCTGACGACGGAATCTGCGGGTAGACCTGCTGTCCGCGGCCGGCCTGTTTGGGGCCCTCCAAGTATCAAAAAGAGACCTTCACTCCAGTGCGGGTAAAGGCAGGGAGTAGCTAGGACTCTCGGTGCGTATTTGATTCATGAACCCCTGGGTAGACCGGCTGTCCTCGCCCTGGCTTGGTTCCCGGGTAGACCGGCTGTCCACGGCTGGACTAGGTACCTGGCTTCTGACGGCTGGGGTAGACCAGGTGTCCGCGCTCGGACTTAGTTCCTGAGGACGGAACCTGCGGGTAGACCTGCTGTCCGCGGCCGGCCTGTCCGGGGCCCTCCAAGTATCAAAAAGAGACCTTCACTCCAGTGCGGGTAAAGGCAGGGAGTAGCTAGGACTCTCTTTAACTGGGGGCGTATGTAGCTGGCTGCCGAGCCCGTGGCTAGACCTGTTCCCCCGCAGCCGGCCTGTTTGGGGCCCTCCAAGTATCTAAAAGGAGACCTTCACTCCCGTGCGGGTAAAGGCAGGGAGTAGCTAGGACTCTCGGTGTGTATTTGATTCATGAACCCCTGGGTAGACCGGCTGTCCACGGCCGGACTCCGTACATGGCCGCTGACGGCTGGGGTAGACCAGGTGTCCGCGCTCGGACTTAGTTCCTGAGGACGGAACCTGCGGGTAGACCTGCTGTCCGCGGCCGGCCTGTCCGGGGCCCTCCAAGTATCAAAAATGAGACCTTCACTCCAGTGCGGGTAAAGGCAGGGAGTAGCTAGGACTCTCGGTGTGTATTTGATTCATGAACCCCTGGGTAGACCGGCTGTCCACGGCCGGACTCGGTACCTGGATTCTGACGGCTGGGGTAGACCAGGTGTCCGCGCTCGGACTTAGTTCCTGACGACGGAACCTGCGGGTAGACCTGCTGTCCGCGGCCGGCCTGTTTGGGGCCCTCCACGTATCAAAAAGAAGACCTTCACTCCAGTGCGGGTAAAGGCAGGGAGTAGCTAGGACTCTCGGTGTGTATTTGATTCATGAACCCCTGGGTAGACCGGCTGTCCGCGCCCTGGCTTGTTTCTTGGGTAGACCGGCTGTCCACGGCCGGACTCCGTACCTGGCCGCTGACGGCTGGGGTAGACCAGGTGTCCGCGCTCGGACTTAGTTCCTGACGACGGAATCTGCGGGTAGACCTGCTGTCCGCGGCCGGCCTGTTTGGGGCCCTCCAAGTATCAAAAAGAGACCTTCACTCCAGTGCGGGTAAAGGCAGGGCGTAGCTAGGACTCTCTTTAACTGGGGGCGTACGTAGCTGGCTGCCGAGCCCGTGGCTAGACCTGTTCCCCCGCGGCCGGCCTGTCCGGGGCCCTCCAAGTATCAAAAAGAAGACCTTCACTCCAGTGCGGGTAAAGGCAGGGCGTAGCTAGGACTTTCTTTAACTGGGGGCGTATGTAGCTGGCTGCCGAGCCCGTGGCTAGACCTGTTCCCCCGTAGCCGGCCTGTCCGGGGCCCTCCAAGTATCAAAAAGAGACCTTCACTCCAGTGCGGGTAAAGGCAGGGAGTAGCTAGGACTCTCGGTGTGTATTTGATTCATGAACCCCTGGGTAGACCGGCTGTCCGCGCCCTGGCTTGTTTCTTGGGTAGACCGGCTGTCCACGGCCGGACTCCGTACCTGGCCGCTGACGGCTGGGGTAGACCAGGTGTCCGCGCTCGGACTTAGTTCCTGACGACGGAATCTGCGGGTAGACCTGCTGTCCGCGGCCGGCCTGTTTGGGGCCCTCCGAGTATCAAAAAGAGACCTTCACTCCAGTGCGGGTAAAGGCAGGGCGTAGCTAGGACTCTCTTTAACTGGGGGCGTACGTAGCTGGCTGCCGAGCCCGTGGCTAGACCTGTTCCCCCGCGGCCGGCCTGTCCGGGGCCCTCCAAGTATCAAAAAGAAGACCTTCACTCCAGTGCGGGTAAAGGCAGGGCGTAGCTAGGACTTTCTTTAACTGGGGGCGTATGTAGCTGGCTGCCGAGCCCGTGGCTAGACCTGTTCCCCCGTAGCCGGCCTGTCCGGGGCCCTCCAAGTATCAAAAAGAGACCTTCACTCCAGTGCGGGTAAAGGCAGGGAGTAGCTAGGACTCTCGGTGTGTATTTGATTCATGAACCCCTGGGTAGACCGGCTGTCCGCGCCCTGGCTTGTTTCTTGGGTAGACCGGCTGTCCACGGCCGGACTCCGTACCTGGCCGCTGACGGCTGGGGTAGACCAGGTGTCCGCGCTCGGACTTAGTTCCTGACGACGGAATCTGCGGGTAGACCTGCTGTCCGCGGCCGGCCTGTCCGGGGCCCTCCAAGTATCAAAAATGAGACCTTCACTCCAGTGCGGGTAAAGGCAGGGAGTAGCTAGGACTCTCGGTGTGTATTTGATTCATGAACCCCTGGGTAGACCGGCGGTCCGCGCCCTGCCTCGGTTCCTGGGTAGACCGGCTGTCCACGGCCGGACTCCGTACATGGCCGCTGACGGCTGGGGTAGACCAGGTGTCCGCGCTCGGACTTAGTTCCTGAGGACGGAACCTGCGGGTAGACCTGCTGTCCGCGGCCGGCCTGTCCGGGGCCCTCCAAGTATCAAAAATGAGACCTTCACTCCAGTGCGGGTAAAGGCAGGGAGTAGCTAGGACTCTCGGTGTGTATTTGATTCATGAACCCCTGGGTAGACCGGCTGTCCGCGCCCTGGCTTGTTTCTTGGGTAGACCGGCTGTCCACGGCCGGACTCCGTACATGGCCGCTGACGGCTGGGGTAGACCAGGTGTCCGCGCTCGGACTTAGTTCCTGAGGACGGAACCTGCGGGTAGACCTGCTGTCCGCGGCCGGCCTGTCCGGGGCCCTCCAAGTATCAAAAAAGAGACCTTCACTCCAGTGCGGGTAAAGGCAGGGAGTAGCTAGGACTCTCGGTGCGTATTTGATTCATGAACCCCTGGGTAGACCGGCTGTCCTCGCCCTGGCTTGGTTCCCGGGTAGACCGGCTGTCCACGGCTGGACTTGGTACCTGGCTTCTGACGGCTGGGGTAGACCAGGTGTCCGCGCTCGGACTTAGTTCCTGAGGACGGAACCTGCGGGTAGACCTGCTGTCCGCGGCCGGCCTGTCCGGGGCCCTCCAAGTATCAAAAATGAGACCTTCACTCCAGTGCGGGTAAAGGCAGGGAGTAGCTAGGACTCTCGGTGTGTATTTGATTCATGAACCCCTGGGTAGACCGGCGGTCCGCGCCCTGCCTTGGTTCCCGGGTAGACCGGCTGTCCACGGCCGGACTCCGTACCTGGCCGCTGACGGCTGGGGTAGACCAGGTGTCCGCGCTCGGACTTAGTTCCTGACGACGGAATCTGCGGGTAGACCTGCTGTCCGCGGCCGGCCTGTTTGGGGCCCTCCAAGTATCAAAAAGAGACCTTCACTCCAGTGCGGGTAAAGGCAGGGCGTAGCTAGGACTCTCTTTAACTGGGGGCGTACGTAGCTGGCTGCCGAGCCCGTGGCTAGACCTGTTCCCCCGCGGCCGGCCTGTCCGGGGCCCTCCAAGTATCAAAAAGAAGACCTTCACTCCAGTGCGGGTAAAGGCAGGGCGTAGCTAGGACTTTCTTTAACTGGGGGCGTATGTAGCTGGCTGCCGAGCCCGTGGCTAGACCTGTTCCCCCGTAGCCGGCCTGTCCGGGGCCCTCCAGGTATCAAAAAGAGATCTTCACTCCAGTGCGGGTAAAGGCAGGGAGTAGCTAGGACTCTCGGTGTGTATTTGATTCATGAACCCCTGGGTAGACCGGCTGTCCGCGCCCTGGCTTGTTTCTTGGGTAGACCGGCTGTCCACGGCCGGACTCCGTACCTGGCCGCTGACGGCTGGGGTAGACCAGGTGTCCGCGCTCGGACTTAGTTCCTGACGACGGAATCTGCGGGTAGACCTGCTGTCCGCGGCCGGCCTGTTTGGGGCCCTCCAAGTATCAAAAAGAGACCTTCACTCCAGTGCGGGTAAAGGCAGGGCGTAGCTAGGACTCTCTTTAACTGGGGGCGTACGTAGCTGGCTGCCGAGCCCGTGGCTAGACCTGTTCCCCCGCGGCCGGCCTGTCCGGGGCCCTCCAAGTATCAAAAAGAAGACCTTCACTCCAGTGCGGGTAAAGGCAGGGCGTAGCTAGGACTTTCTTTAACTGGGGGCGTATGTAGCTGGCTGCCGAGTCCGTGGCTAGACCTGTTCCCCCGTAGCCGGCCTGTCCGGGGCCCTCCAAGTATCAAAAAGAGACCTTCACTCCAGTGCGGGTAAAGGCAGGGAGTAGCTAGGACTCTCGGTGTGTATTTGATTCATGAACCCCTGGGTAGACCGGCTGTCCGCGCCCTGGCTTGTTTCTTGGGTAGACCGGCTGTCCACGGCCGGACTCCGTACCTGGCCGCTGACGGCTGGGGTAGACCAGGTGTCCGCGCTCGGACTTAGTTCCTGACGACGGAATCTGCGGGTAGACCTGCTGTCCGCGGCCGGCCTGTCCGGGGCCCTCCAAGTATCAAAAAGAGACCTTCACTCCAGTGCGGGTAAAGGCAGGGAGTAGCTAGGACTCTCGGTGTGTATTTGATTCATGAACCCCTGGGTAGACCGGCTGTCCGCGCCCTGGCTTGTTTCTTGGGTAGACCGGCTGTCCACGGCCGGACTCCGTACATGGCCGCTGACGGCTGGGGTAGACCAGGTGTCCGCGCTCGGACTTAGTTCCTGAGGACGGAACCTGCGGGTAGACCTGCTGTCCGCGGCCGGCCTGTCCGGGGCCCTCCAAGTATCAAAAAAGAGACCTTCACTCCAGTGCGGGTAAAGGCAGGGAGTAGCTAGGACTCTCGGTGTGTATTTGATTCATGAACCCCTGGGTAGACCGGCGGTCCGCGCCCTGCCTCGGTTCCTGGGTAGACCGGCTGTCCACGGCCGGACTCCGTACCTGGCCGCTGACGGCTGGGGTAGACCAGGTGTCCGCGCTCGGACTTAGTTCCTGACGACGGAATCTGCGGGTAGACCTGCTGTCCGCGGCCGGCCTGTCCGGGGCCCTCCAAGTATCAAAAAGAGACCTTCACTCCAGTGCGGGTAAAGGCAGGGAGTAGCTAGGACTCTCGGTGTGTATTTGATTCATGAACCCCTGGGTAGACCGGCTGTCCGCGCCCTGGCTTGTTTCTTGGGTAGACCGGCTGTCCACGGCCGGACTCCGTACATGGCCGCTGACGGCTGGGGTAGACCAGGTGTCCGCGCTCGGACTTAGTTCCTGAGGACGGAACCTGCGGGTAGACCTGCTGTCCGCGGCCGGCCTGTTTGGGGCCCTCCAAGTATCAAAAAAGAGACCTTCACTCCAGTGCGGGTAAAGGCAGGGAGTAGCTAGGACTCTCGGTGCGTATTTGATTCATGAACCCCTGGGTAGACCGGCTGTCCTCGCCCTGGCTTGGTTCCCGGGTAGACCGGCTGTCCACGGCTGGACTAGGTACCTGGCTTCTGACGGCTGGGGTAGACCAGGTGTCCGCGCTCGGACTTAGTTCCTGAGGACGGAACCTGCGGGTAGACCTGCTGTCCGCGGCCGGCCTGTCCGGGGCCCTCCAAGTATCAAAAAGAGACCTTCACTCCAGTGCGGGTAAAGGCAGGGAGTAGCTAGGACTCTCGGTGTGTATTTGATTCATGAACCCCTGGGTAGACCGGCTGTCCGCGCCCTGGCTTGTTTCTTGGGTAGACCGGCTGTCCACGGCCGGACTCCGTACATGGCCGCTGACGGCTGGGGTAGACCAGGTGTCCGCGCTCGGACTTAGTTCCTGAGGACGGAACCTGCGGGTAGACCTGCTGTCCGCGGCCGGCCTGTCCGGGGCCCTCCAAGTATCAAAAAGAGACCTTCACTCCAGTGCGGGTAAAGGCAGGGAGTAGCTAGGACTCTCTTTAACTGGGGGCGTATGTAGCTGGCTGCCGAGCCCGTGGCTAGACCTGTTCCCCCGCAGCCGGCCTGTTTGGGGCCCTCCAAGTATCTAAAAGGAGACCTTCACTCCCGTGCGGGTAAAGGCAGGGAGTAGCTAGGACTCTCGGTGTGTATTTGATTCATGAACCCCTGGGTAGACCGGCTGTCCACGGCCGGACTCCGTACATGGCCGCTGACGGCTGGGGTAGACCAGGTGTCCGCGCTCGGACTTAGTTCCTGAGGACGGAACCTGCGGGTAGACCTGCTGTCCGCGGCCGGCCTGTCCGGGGCCCTCCAAGTATCAAAAATGAGACCTTCACTCCAGTGCGGGTAAAGGCAGGGAGTAGCTAGGACTCTCGGTGTGTATTTGATTCATGAACCCCTGGGTAGACCGGCTGTCCACGGCCGGACTCGGTACCTGGATTCTGACGGCTGGGGTAGACCAGGTGTCCGCGTTCGGACTTAGTTCCTGACGACGGAACCTGCGGGTAGACCTGCTGTCCGCGGCCGGCCTGTTTGGGGCCCTCCACGTATCAAAAAGAAGACCTTCACTCCAGTGCGGGTAAAGGCAGGGAGTAGCTAGGACTCTCTTTAATTGGGGGCGTACGTTGCTGGCTGCCGAGCCCGTGGCTAGACCTGTTCCCTCGCGGCCAGCCTGTCCGGGGCCCTCCAAGTATCTAAAAGGAGACCTTCACTCCCGTGCGGGTAAAGGCAGGGAGTAGCTAGGACTCTCGGTGTGTATTTGATTCATGAACCCCTGGGTAGACCGGCGGTCCGCGCCCTGCCTCGGTTCCTGGGTAGACCGGCTGTCCACGGCCGGACTCCGTACATGGCCGCTGACGGCTGGGGTAGACCAGGTGTCCGCGCTCGGACTTAGTTCCTGAGGACGGAACCTGCGGGTAGACCTGCTGTCCGCGGCCGGCCTGTCCGGGGCCCTCCAAGTATCAAAAATGAGACCTTCACTCCAGTGCGGGTAAAGGCAGGGAGTAGCTAGGACTCTCGGTGTGTATTTGATTCATGAACCCCTGGGTAGACCGGCTGTCCGCGCCCTGGCTTGTTTCTTGGGTAGACCGGCTGTCCACGGCCGGACTCCGTACATGGCCGCTGACGGCTGGGGTAGACCAGGTGTCCGCGCTCGGACTTAGTTCCTGAGGACGGAACCTGCGGGTAGACCTGCTGTCCGCGGCCGGCCTGTCCGGGGCCCTCCAAGTATCAAAAAAGAGACCTTCACTCCAGTGCGGGTAAAGGCAGGGAGTAGCTAGGACTCTCGGTGCGTATTTGATTCATGAACCCCTGGGTAGACCGGCTGTCCTCGCCCTGGCTTGGTTCCCGGGTAGACCGGCTGTCCACGGCTGGACTTGGTACCTGGCTTCTGACGGCTGGGGTAGACCAGGTGTCCGCGCTCGGACTTAGTTCCTGAGGACGGAACCTGCGGGTAGACCTGCTGTCCGCGGCCGGCCTGTCCGGGGCCCTCCAAGTATCAAAAATGAGAGCTTCACTCCAGTGCGGGTAAAGGCAGGGAGTAGCTAGGACTCTCGGTGTGTATTTGATTCATGAACCCCTGGGTAGACCGGCGGTCCGCGCCCTGCCTTGGTTCCCGGGTAGACCGGCTGTCCACGGCCGGACTCCGTACCTGGCCGCTGACGGCTGGGGTAGACCAGGTGTCCGCGCTCGGACTTAGTTCCTGACGACGGAATCTGCGGGTAGACCTGCTGTCCGCGGCCGGCCTGTTTGGGGCCCTCCAAGTATCAAAAAGAGACCTTCACTCCAGTGCGGGTAAAGGCAGGGCGTAGCTAGGACTCTCTTTAACTGGGGGCGTACGTAGCTGGCTGCCGAGCCCGTGGCTAGACCTGTTCCCCCGCGGCCGGCCTGTCCGGGGCCCTCCAAGTATCAAAAAGAAGACCTTCACTCCAGTGCGGGTAAAGGCAGGGCGTAGCTAGGACTTTCTTTAACTGGGGGCGTATGTAGCTGGCTGCCGAGCCCGTGGCTAGACCTGTTCCCCCGTAGCCGGCCTGTCCGGGGCCCTCCAAGTATCAAAAAGAGACCTTCACTCCAGTGCGGGTAAAGGCAGGGAGTAGCTAGGACTCTCGGTGTGTATTTGATTCATGAACCCCTGGGTAGACCGGCTGTCCGCGCCCTGGCTTGTTTCTTGGGTAGACCGGCTGTCCACGGCCGGACTCCGTACCTGGCCGCTGACGGCTGGGGTAGACCAGGTGTCCGCGCTCGGACTTAGTTCCTGACGACGGAATCTGCGGGTAGACCTGCTGTCCGCGGCCGGCCTGTTTGGGGCCCTCCAAGTATCAAAAAGAGACCTTCACTCCAGTGCGGGTAAAGGCAGGGAGTAGCTAGGACTCTCGGTGCGTATTTGATTCATGAACCCCTGGGTAGACCGGCTGTCCTCGCCCTGGCTTGGTTCCCGGGTAGACCGGCTGTCCACGGCTGGACTAGGTACCTGGCTTCTGACGGCTGGGGTAGACCAGGTGTCCGCGCTCGGACTTAGTTCCTGAGGACGGAACCTGCGGGTAGACCTGCTGTCCGCGGCCGGCCTGTCCGGGGCCCTCCAAGTATCAAAAAGAGACCTTCACTCCAGTGCGGGTAAAGGCAGGGAGTAGCTAGGACTCTCTTTAACTGGGGGCGTATGTAGCTGGCTGCCGAGCCCGTGGCTAGACCTGTTCCCCCGCAGCCGGCCGGTTTGGGGCCCTCCAAGTATCTAAAAGGAGACCTTCACTCCCGTGCGGGTAAAGGCAGGGAGTAGCTAGGACTCTCGGTGTGTATTTGATTCATGAACCCCTGGGTAGACCGGCTGTCCACGGCCGGACTCCGTACATGGCCGCTGACGGCTGGGGTAGACCAGGTGTCCGCGCTCGGACTTAGTTCCTGAGGACGGAACCTGCGGGTAGACCTGCTGTCCGCGGCCGGCCTGTCCGGGGCCCTCCAAGTATCAAAAATGAGACCTTCACTCCAGTGCGGGTAAAGGCAGGGAGTAGCTAGGACTCTCGGTGTGTATTTGATTCATGAACCCCTGGGTAGACCGGCTGTCCACGGCCGGACTCGGTACCTGGATTCTGACGGCTGGGGTAGACCAGGTGTCCGCGCTCGGACTTAGTTCCTGACGACGGAACCTGCGGGTAGACCTGCTGTCCGCGGCCGGCCTGTTTGGGGCCCTCCACGTATCAAAAAGAAGACCTTCACTCCAGTGCGGGTAAAGGCAGGGAGTAGCTAGGACTCTCGGTGTGTATTTGATTCATGAACCCCTGGGTAGACCGGCTGTCCGCGCCCTGGCTTGTTTCTTGGGTAGACCGGCTGTCCACGGCCGGACTCCGTACCTGGCCGCTGACGGCTGGGGTAGACCAGGTGTCCGCGCTCGGACTTAGTTCCTGACGACGGAATCTGCGGGTAGACCTGCTGTCCGCGGCCGGCCTGTTTGGGGCCCTCCAAGTATCAAAAAGAGACCTTCACTCCAGTGCGGGTAAAGGCAGGGAGTAGCTAGGACTCTCGGTGCGTATTTGATTCATGAACCCCTGGGTAGACCGGCTGTCCTCGCCCTGGCTTGGTTCCCGGGTAGACCGGCTGTCCACGGCTGGACTAGGTACCTGGCTTCTGACGGCTGGGGTAGACCAGGTGTCCGCGCTCGGACTTAGTTCCTGAGGACGGAACCTGCGGGTAGACCTGCTGTCCGCGGCCGGCCTGTCCGGGGCCCTCCAAGTATCAAAAAGAGACCTTCACTCCAGTGCGGGTAAAGGCAGGGAGTAGCTAGGACTCTCGGTGTGTATTTGATTCATGAACCCCTGGGTAGACCGGCTGTCCGCGCCCTGGCTTGTTTCTTGGGTAGACCGGCTGTCCACGGCCGGACTCCGTACATGGCCGCTGACGGCTGGGGTAGACCAGGTGTCCGCGCTCGGACTTAGTTCCTGAGGACGGAACCTGCGGGTAGACCTGCTGTCCGCGGCCGGCCTGTCCGGGGCCCTCCAAGTATCAAAAAGAGACCTTCACTCCAGTGCGGGTAAAGGCAGGGAGTAGCTAGGACTCTCTTTAACTGGGGGCGTATGTAGCTGGCTGCCGAGCCCGTGGCTAGACCTGTTCCCCCGCAGCCGGCCTGTTTGGGGCCCTCCAAGTATCTAAAAGGAGACCTTCACTCCCGTGCGGGTAAAGGCAGGGAGTAGCTAGGACTCTCGGTGTGTATTTGATTCATGAACCCCTGGGTAGACCGGCTGTCCACGGCCGGACTCCGTACATGGCCGCTGACGGCTGGGGTAGACCAGGTGTCCGCGCTCGGACTTAGTTCCTGAGGACGGAACCTGCGGGTAGACCTGCTGTCCGCGGCCGGCCTGTCCGGGGCCCTCCAAGTATCAAAAATGAGACCTTCACTCCAGTGCGGGTAAAGGCAGGGAGTAGCTAGGACTCTCGGTGTGTATTTGATTCATGAACCCCTGGGTAGACCGGCTGTCCACGGCCGGACTCGGTACCTGGATTCTGACGGCTGGGGTAGACCAGGTGTCCGCGTTCGGACTTAGTTCCTGACGACGGAACCTGCGGGTAGACCTGCTGTCCGCGGCCGGCCTGTTTGGGGCCCTCCACGTATCAAAAAGAAGACCTTCACTCCAGTGCGGGTAAAGGCAGGGAGTAGCTAGGACTCTCTTTAATTGGGGGCGTACGTTGCTGGCTGCCGAGCCCGTGGCTAGACCTGTTCCCTCGCGGCCAGCCTGTCCGGGGCCCTCCAAGTATCTAAAAGGAGACCTTCACTCCCGTGCGGGTAAAGGCAGGGAGTAGCTAGGACTCTCGGTGTGTATTTGATTCATGAACCCCTGGGTAGACCGGCGGTCCGCGCCCTGCCTCGGTTCCTGGGTAGACCGGCTGTCCACGGCCGGACTCCGTACATGGCCGCTGACGGCTGGGGTAGACCAGGTGTCCGCGCTCGGACTTAGTTCCTGAGGACGGAACCTGCGGGTAGACCTGCTGTCCGCGGCCGGCCTGTCCGGGGCCCTCCAAGTATCAAAAATGAGACCTTCACTCCAGTGCGGGTAAAGGCAGGGAGTAGCTAGGACTCTCGGTGTGTATTTGATTCATGAACCCCTGGGTAGACCGGCTGTCCGCGCCCTGGCTTGTTTCTTGGGTAGACCGGCTGTCCACGGCCGGACTCCGTACATGGCCGCTGACGGCTGGGGTAGACCAGGTGTCCGCGCTCGGACTTAGTTCCTGAGGACGGAACCTGCGGGTAGACCTGCTGTCCGCGGCCGGCCTGTCCGGGGCCCTCCAAGTATCAAAAAAGAGACCTTCACTCCAGTGCGGGTAAAGGCAGGGAGTAGCTAGGACTCTCGGTGCGTATTTGATTCATGAACCCCTGGGTAGACCGGCTGTCCTCGCCCTGGCTTGGTTCCCGGGTAGACCGGCTGTCCACGGCTGGACTTGGTACCTGGCTTCTGACGGCTGGGGTAGACCAGGTGTCCGCGCTCGGACTTAGTTCCTGAGGACGGAACCTGCGGGTAGACCTGCTGTCCGCGGCCGGCCTGTCCGGGGCCCTCCAAGTATCAAAAATGAGAGCTTCACTCCAGTGCGGGTAAAGGCAGGGAGTAGCTAGGACTCTCGGTGTGTATTTGATTCATGAACCCCTGGGTAGACCGGCGGTCCGCGCCCTGCCTTGGTTCCCGGGTAGACCGGCTGTCCACGGCCGGACTCCGTACCTGGCCGCTGACGGCTGGGGTAGACCAGGTGTCCGCGCTCGGACTTAGTTCCTGACGACGGAATCTGCGGGTAGACCTGCTGTCCGCGGCCGGCCTGTTTGGGGCCCTCCAAGTATCAAAAAGAGACCTTCACTCCAGTGCGGGTAAAGGCAGGGCGTAGCTAGGACTCTCTTTAACTGGGGGCGTACGTAGCTGGCTGCCGAGCCCGTGGCTAGACCTGTTCCCCCGCGGCCGGCCTGTCCGGGGCCCTCCAAGTATCAAAAAGAAGACCTTCACTCCAGTGCGGGTAAAGGCAGGGCGTAGCTAGGACTTTCTTTAACTGGGGGCGTATGTAGCTGGCTGCCGAGCCCGTGGCTAGACCTGTTCCCCCGTAGCCGGCCTGTCCGGGGCCCTCCAAGTATCAAAAAGAGACCTTCACTCCAGTGCGGGTAAAGGCAGGGAGTAGCTAGGACTCTCGGTGTGTATTTGATTCATGAACCCCTGGGTAGACCGGCTGTCCGCGCCCTGGCTTGTTTCTTGGGTAGACCGGCTGTCCACGGCCGGACTCCGTACCTGGCCGCTGACGGCTGGGGTAGACCAGGTGTCCGCGCTCGGACTTAGTTCCTGACGACGGAATCTGCGGGTAGACCTGCTGTCCGCGGCCGGCCTGTTTGGGGCCCTCCAAGTATCAAAAAGAGACCTTCACTCCAGTGCGGGTAAAGGCAGGGAGTAGCTAGGACTCTCGGTGCGTATTTGATTCATGAACCCCTGGGTAGACCGGCTGTCCTCGCCCTGGCTTGGTTCCCGGGTAGACCGGCTGTCCACGGCTGGACTAGGTACCTGGCTTCTGACGGCTGGGGTAGACCAGGTGTCCGCGCTCGGACTTAGTTCCTGAGGACGGAACCTGCGGGTAGACCTGCTGTCCGCGGCCGGCCTGTCCGGGGCCCTCCAAGTATCAAAAAGAGACCTTCACTCCAGTGCGGGTAAAGGCAGGGAGTAGCTAGGACTCTCTTTAACTGGGGGCGTATGTAGCTGGCTGCCGAGCCCGTGGCTAGACCTGTTCCCCCGCAGCCGGCCTGTTTGGGGCCCTCCAAGTATCTAAAAGGAGACCTTCACTCCCGTGCGGGTAAAGGCAGGGAGTAGCTAGGACTCTCGGTGTGTATTTGATTCATGAACCCCTGGGTAGACCGGCTGTCCACGGCCGGACTCCGTACATGGCCGCTGACGGCTGGGGTAGACCAGGTGTCCGCGCTCGGACTTAGTTCCTGAGGACGGAACCTGCGGGTAGACCTGCTGTCCGCGGCCGGCCTGTCCGGGGCCCTCCAAGTATCAAAAATGAGACCTTCACTCCAGTGCGGGTAAAGGCAGGGAGTAGCTAGGACTCTCGGTGTGTATTTGATTCATGAACCCCTGGGTAGACCGGCTGTCCACGGCCGGACTCGGTACCTGGATTCTGACGGCTGGGGTAGACCAGGTGTCCGCGCTCGGACTTAGTTCCTGACGACGGAACCTGCGGGTAGACCTGCTGTCCGCGGCCGGCCTGTTTGGGGCCCTCCACGTATCAAAAAGAAGACCTTCACTCCAGTGCGGGTAAAGGCAGGGAGTAGCTAGGACTCTCGGTGTGTATTTGATTCATGAACCCCTGGGTAGACCGGCTGTCCGCGCCCTGGCTTGTTTCTTGGGTAGACCGGCTGTCCACGGCCGGACTCCGTACCTGGCCGCTGACGGCTGGGGTAGACCAGGTGTCCGCGCTCGGACTTAGTTCCTGACGACGGAATCTGCGGGTAGACCTGCTGTCCGCGGCCGGCCTGTTTGGGGCCCTCCAAGTATCAAAAAGAGACCTTCACTCCAGTGCGGGTAAAGGCAGGGAGTAGCTAGGACTCTCGGTGCGTATTTGATTCATGAACCCCTGGGTAGACCGGCTGTCCTCGCCCTGGCTTGGTTCCCGGGTAGACCGGCTGTCCACGGCTGGACTAGGTACCTGGCTTCTGACGGCTGGGGTAGACCAGGTGTCCGCGCTCGGACTTAGTTCCTGAGGACGGAACCTGCGGGTAGACCTGCTGTCCGCGGCCGGCCTGTCCGGGGCCCTCCAAGTATCAAAAAGAGACCTTCACTCCAGTGCGGGTAAAGGCAGGGAGTAGCTAGGACTCTCGGTGTGTATTTGATTCATGAACCCCTGGGTAGACCGGCTGTCCGCGCCCTGGCTTGTTTCTTGGGTAGACCGGCTGTCCACGGCCGGACTCCGTACATGGCCGCTGACGGCTGGGGTAGACCAGGTGTCCGCGCTCGGACTTAGTTCCTGAGGACGGAACCTGCGGGTAGACCTGCTGTCCGCGGCCGGCCTGTCCGGGGCCCTCCAAGTATCAAAAAGAGACCTTCACTCCAGTGCGGGTAAAGGCAGGGAGTAGCTAGGACTCTCTTTAACTGGGGGCGTATGTAGCTGGCTGCCGAGCCCGTGGCTAGACCTGTTCCCCCGCAGCCGGCCTGTTTGGGGCCCTCCAAGTATCTAAAAGGAGACCTTCACTCCCGTGCGGGTAAAGGCAGGGAGTAGCTAGGACTCTCGGTGTGTATTTGATTCATGAACCCCTGGGTAGACCGGCTGTCCACGGCCGGACTCCGTACATGGCCGCTGACGGCTGGGGTAGACCAGGTGTCCGCGCTCGGACTTAGTTCCTGAGGACGGAACCTGCGGGTAGACCTGCTGTCCGCGGCCGGCCTGTCCGGGGCCCTCCAAGTATCAAAAATGAGACCTTCACTCCAGTGCGGGTAAAGGCAGGGAGTAGCTAGGACTCTCGGTGTGTATTTGATTCATGAACCCCTGGGTAGACCGGCTGTCCACGGCCGGACTCGGTACCTGGATTCTGACGGCTGGGGTAGACCAGGTGTCCGCGCTCGGACTTAGTTCCTGACGACGGAACCTGCGGGTAGACCTGCTGTCCGCGGCCGGCCTGTTAGGGGCCCTCCACGTATCAAAAAGAAGACCTTCACTCCAGTGCGGGTAAAGGCAGGGAGTAGCTAGGACTCTCTTTAATTGGGGGCGTACGTTGCTGGCTGCCGAGCCCGTGGCTAGACCTGTTCCCTCGCGGCCAGCCTGTCCGGGGCCCTCCAAGTATCTAAAAGGAGACCTTCACTCCCGTGCGGGTAAAGGCAGGGAGTAGCTAGGACTCTCGGTGTGTATTTGATTCATGAACCCCTGGGTAGCCCGGCGGTCCGCGGCCTGCCTTGGTTCCCGGGTAGACCAGCTGTCCGCGACCGGACTCGGTACCTGGCTTCTGACGGCTGGGGTAGACCAGGTGTCCGCGCTCGGACTTAGTTCCTGAGGACGGAACCTGCGGGTAGACCTGCTGTCCGCGGCTGGCCTGTCCGGGGCCCTCCAAGTATCAAAAAGGAGACCTTCACTCCAGTGCGGGTAAAGGCAGGGAGTAGCTAGGACTCTCGGTGTGTATTTGATTCATGAACCCCTGGGTAGCCCGGTGGTCCGTGCCCTGCCTTGGTTCCCGGGTAGACCGGCTGTCCACGGCCGGACTCCGTACCTGGCCGCTGACGGCTGGGGTAGACCAGGTGTCCGCGCTCGGACTTAGTTCCTGAGGACGGAACCTGCGGGTAGACCTGCTGTCCGCGGCCGGCCTGTCCGGGGCCCTCCAAGTATCAAAAAGGAGACCTTCACTCCAGTGCGGGTAAAGGCAGGGAGTAGCTAGGACTCTCGGTGTGTATTTGATTCATGAACCCCTGGGTAGACCGGCTGTCCACGCCCTGGCTTGGTTCCCGGGTAGACCGGCTGTCCACGGCCGGACTCCGTACCTGGCCGCTGACGGCTGGGGTAGACCAGGTGTCCGCGCTCGGACTTAGTTCCTGACGACGGAACCTGCGGGTAGACCTGCTGTCCGCGGCCGGCCTGTCCGGGGCCCTCCAAGTATCAAAAATGAGACCTTCACTCCAGTGCGGGTAAAGGCAGGGAGTAGCTAGGACTCTCGGTGTGTATTTGATTCATGAACCCCTGGGTAGACCGGCGGTCCGCGCCCTGCCTCGGTTCCTGGGTAGACCGGCTGTCCACGGCCGGACTCCGTACCTGGCCGCTGACGGCTGGGGTAGACCAGGTGTCCGCGCTCGGACTTAGTTCCTGAGAACGGAACCTGCGGGTAGACCTGCTGTCCGCGGCCGGCCTGTCCGGGGCCCTCCAAGTATCAAAAATGAGACCTTCACTCCAGTGCGGGTAAAGGCAGGGAGTAGCTAGGACTCTCGGTGTGTATTTGATTCATGAACCCCTGGGTAGACCGGCTGTCCGCGCCCTGGCTTGTTTCTTGGGTAGACCGGCTGTCCACGGCCGGACTCCGTACATGGCCGCTGACGGCTGGGGTAGACCAGGTGTCCGCGCTCGGACTTAGTTCCTGAGGACGGAACCTGCGGGTAGACCTGCTGTCCGCGGCCGGCCTGTCCGGGGCCCTCCAAGTATCAAAAAAGAGACCTTCACTCCAGTGCGGGTAAAGGCAGGGCGTAGCTAGGACTCTCTTTAACTGGGGGCGTACGTAGCTGGCTGCCGAGCCCGTGGCTAGACCTGTTCCCCCGCGGCCGGCCTGTCCGGGGCCCTCCAAGTATCAAAAAGAAGACCTTCACTCCAGTGCGGGTAAAGGCAGGGCGTAGCTAGGACTTTCTTTAACTGGGGGCGTATGTAGCTGGCTGCCGAGCCCGTGGCTAGACCTGTTCCCCCGTAGCCGGCCTGTCCGGGGCCCTCCAAGTATCAAAAAGAGACCTTCACTCCAGTGCGGGTAAAGGCAGGGAGTAGCTAGGACTCTCGGTGTGTATTTGATTCATGAACCCCTGGGTAGACCGGCTGTCCGCGCCCTGGCTTGTTTCTTGGGTAGACCGGCTATCCACGGCCGGACTCCGTACCTGGCCGCTGACGGCTGGGGTAGACCAGGTGTCCGCGCTCGGACTTAGTTCCTGAGGACGGAACCTGCGGGTAGACCTGCTGTCCGCGGCCGGCCTGTCCGGGGCCCTCCAAGTATCAAAAAGAGACCTTCACTCCAGTGCGGGTAAAGGCAGGGAGTAGCTAGGACTCTCGGTGTGTATTTGATTCATGAACCCCTGGGTAGACCGGCGGTCCGCGCCCTGCCTTGGTTCCTGGGTAGACCGGCTGTCCACGGCCGGACTCCGTACATGGCCGCTGACGGCTGGGGTAGACCAGGTGTCCGCGCTCGGACTTAGTTCCTGAGGACGGAACCTGCGGGTAGACCTGCTGTCCGCGGCCGGCCTGTCCGGGGCCCTCCAAGTATCAAAAAGAGACCTTCACTCCAGTGCGGGTAAAGGCAGGGAGTAGCTAGGACTCTCGGTGTGTATTTGATTCATGAACCCCTGGGTAGACCGGCTGTCCGCGCCCTGGCTTGTTTCTTGGGTAGACCGGCTGTCCACGGCCGGACTTATTTCCTGACGACGGAACCTGCGGGTAGACCTGCTGTCCGCGGCCGGCCTGTCCGGGGCCCTCCAAGTATCAAAAAGGAGAGCTTCACTCCAGTGCGGGTAAAGGCAGGGAGTAGCTAGGACTCTCGGTGTGTATTTGATTCATGAACCCCTGGGTAGACCGGCGGTCCGCGCCCTGCCTTGGTTCCCGGGTAGACCGGCTGTCCACGGCCGGACTCGGTACCTGGCCGCTGACGGCTGGGGTAGACCAGGTGTCCGCGCTCGGACTTAGTTCCTGAGGACGGAACCTGCGGGTAGACCTGCTGTCCGCGGCCGGCCTGTCCGGGGCCCTCCAAGTATCAAAAAGGAGAGCTTCACTCCAGTGCGGGTAAAGGCAGGGAGTAGCTAGGACTCTCGGTGTGTATTTGATTCATGAACCCCTGGGTAGACCGGCTGTCCGCGCCCTGGCTTGTTTCTTGGGTAGACCGGCTGTCCACGGCCGGACTCCGTACCTGGCCGCTGACGGCTGGGGTAGACCAGGTGTCCGCGCTCGGACTTAGTTCCTGAGGACGGAACCTGCGGGTAGACCTGCTGTCCGCGGCCGGCCTGTCCGGGGCCCTCCAAGTATCTAAAAGGAGAGCTTCACTCCAGTGCGGGTAAAGGCAGGAAGTAGCTAGGACTCTCGGTGTGTATTTGATTCATGAACCCCTGGGTAGACCGGCTGTCCTCGCCCTGGCTTGGTTCCTGGGTAGACCGGCTGTCCACGGCTGGACTTGGTACCTGGCTTCTGACGGCTGGGGTAGACCAGGTGTCCGCGCTCGGACTTAGTTCCTGAGGACGGAACCTGCGGGTAGACCTGCTGTCCGCGGCCGGCCTGTTTGGGGCCCTCCAAGTATCAAAAAGAAGACCTTCACTCCAGTGCGGGTAAAGGCAGGGAGTAGCTAGGACTCTCGGTGTGTATTTGATTCATGAACCCCTGGGTAGACCGGCTGTCCGCGCCCTGGCTTGTTTCTTGGGTAGACCGGCTGTCCACGGCCGGACTCCGTACATGGCCGCTGACGGCTGGGGTAGACCAGGTGTCCGCGCTCGGACTTAGTTCCTGAGGACGGAACCTGCGGGTAGACCTGCTGTCCGCGGCCGGCCTCTTTGGGGCCCTCCAAGTATCAAAAAGAAGACCTTCACTCCAGTGCGGGTAAAGGCAGGGAGTAGCTAGGACTCTCTTTAACTGGGGGCGTATGTAGCTGGCTGCCGAGCCCGTGGCTAGACCTGTTCCCTCGCGGCCAGCCTGTCCGGGGCCCTCCAAGTATCTAAAAGGAGACCTTCACTCCAGTGCGGGTAAAGGCAGGGAGTAGCTAGGACTCTCGGTGTGTATTTGATTCATGAACCCCTGGGTAGACCGGCGGTCCACGCCCTGCCTTGGTTCCCGGGTACACCGGCTGTCCACGGCCGGACTCCGTACATGGCCGCTGACGGCTGGGGTAGACCAGGTGTCCGCGCTCGGACTTAGTTCCTGAGGACGGAACCTGCGGGTAGACCTGCTGTCCGCGGCCGGCCTGTTTGGGGCCCTCCAAGTATCAAAAAGAGAGCTTCACTCCAGTGCGGATAAAGGCAGGGAGTAGCTAGGACTCTCGGTGTGTATTTGATTCATGAACCCCTGGGTAGACCGGCTGTCCGCGCCCTGGCTTGTTTCTTGGGTACACCGGCTGTCCACGGCCGGACTCCGTACCTGGCCGCTGACGGCTGGGGTAGACCAGGTGTCTGCGCTCGGACTTAGTTCCTGAGGACGGAACCTGCGGGTAGACCTGCTGTCCGCGGCCGGCCTGTCCGGGGCCCTCCAAGTATCAAAAAGAGACCTTCACTCCAGTGCGGGTAAAGGCAGGGAGTAGCTAGGACTCTCGGTGTGTATTTGATTCATGAACCCCTGGGTAGACCGGCGGTCCGCGCCCTGCCTTGGTTCCTGGGTAGACCGGCTGTCCACGGCCGGACTCCGTACATGGCCGCTGACGGCTGGGGTAGACCAGGTGTCCGCGCTCGGACTTAGTTCCTGAGGACGGAACCTGCGGGTAGACCTGCTGTCCGCGGCCGGCCTGTCCGGGGCCCTCCAAGTATCAAAAAGAGACCTTCACTCCAGTGCGGGTAAAGGCAGGGAGTAGCTAGGACTCTCGGTGTGTATTTGATTCATGAACCCCTGGGTAGACCGGCTGTCCGCGCCCTGGCTTGTTTCTTGGGTAGACCGGCTGTCCACGGCCGGACTCCGTACCTGGCCGCTGATGGCTGGGGTAGACCAGGTGTCCGCGCTCGGACTTCGTTCCTGAGGACGGAACCTGCGGGTAGACCTGCTGTCCGCGGCCGGCCTGTCCGGGGCCCTCCAAGTATCAAAAAGAGACCTTCACTCCAGTGCGGGTAAAGGCAGGGAGTAGCTAGGACTCTCGGTGTGTATTTGATTCATGAACCCCTGGGTAGACCGGCGGTCCGCGCCCTGCCTTGGTTCCCGGGTAGACCGGCTGTCCACGCCTGGACTTATAACCTGGCTTTTGACGGCTGGGGTAGACCAGGTGTCCGCGCTCGGACTTAGTTCCTGAGGACGGAACCTGCGGGTAGACCTGCTGTCCGCGGCCGGCCTGTCCGGGGCCCTCCAAGTATCAAAAAGAAGACCTTCACTCCAGTGCGGGTAAAGGCAGGGTGTAGCTAGGACTCTCTTTAACTGGGGGCGTACATAGCTGGCTGCCGAGCCCGTGGCTAGACCTGTTCCCCCGCGACCGGCCTGTCCGGGGCCCTCCAAGTATCAAAAAGGAGACCTTCACTCCAGTGCGGGTAAAGGCAGGGAGTAGCTAGGACTCTCGGTGTGTATTTGATTCATGAACCCCTGGGTAGACCGGCTGTCCACGCCCTGGCTTGGTTCCCGGGTAGACCGGCTGTCCACGGCCGGACTCCGTACATGGCCGCTGACGGCTGGGGTAGACCAGGTGTCCGCGCTCGGACTTAGTTCCTGACGACGGAACCTGCGGGTAGACCTGCTGTCCGCGGCCGGCCTCTTTGGGGCCCTCCAAGTATCAAAAAGAAGACCTTCACTCCAGTGCGGGTAAAGGCAGGGAGTAGCTAGGACTCTCGGTGTGTATTTGATTCATGAACCCCTGGGTAGACCGGCTGTCCGCGCCCTGCCTTGGTTCCCGGGTAGACCGGCTGTCCACGGCCGGACTCGGTACCTGGCTTCTGACGGCTGGGGTAGACCAGGTGTCCGCGCTCGGACTTAGTTCCTGACGACGGAACCTGCGGGTAGACCTGCTGTCCGCGGCCGGCCTGTTTGGGGCCCTCCAAGTATCAAAAAGAAGACCTTCACTCCAGTGCGGGTAAAGGCAGGGAGTAGCTAGGACTCTCTTTAACTGGGGGCGTATGTAGCTGGCTGCCGAGCCCGTGGCTAGACCTGTTCCCTCGCGGCCAGCCTGTCCGGGGCCCTCCAAGTATCAAAAAGGAGAGCTTCACTCCAGTGCGGGTAAAGGCAGGGAGTAGCTAGGACTCTCGGTGTGTATTTGATTCATGAACCCCTGGGTAGACCGGCGGTCCACGCCCTGCCTTGGTTCCCGGGTACACCGGCTGTCCACGGCCGGACTCCGTACATGGCCGCTGACGGCTGGGGTAGACCAGGTGTCCGCGCTCGGACTTAGTTCCTGAGGACGGAACCTGCGGGTAGACCTGCTGTCCGCGGCCGGCCTGTTTGGGGCCCTCCAAGTATCAAAAAGAGAGCTTCACTCCAGTGCGGGTAAAGGCAGGGAGTAGCTAGGACTCTCTTTAATTGGGGGCGTACGTTGCTGGCTGCCGAGCCCGTGGCTAGACCTGTTCCCTCGCGGCCAGCCTGTCCGGGGCCCTCCAAGTATCTAAAAGGAGACCTTCACTCCCGTGCGGGTAAAGGCAGGGAGTAGCTAGGACTCTCGGTGTGTATTTGATTCATGAACCCCTGGGTAGACCGGCGGTCCGCGCCCTGCCTCGGTTCCTGGGTAGACCGGCTGTCCACGGCCGGACTCCGTACATGGCCGCTGACGGCTGGGGTAGACCAGGTGTCCGCGCTCGGACTTAGTTCCTGACGACGGAACCTGCGGGTAGACCTGCTGTCCGCGGCCGGCCTGTCCGGGGCCCTCCAAGTATCAAAAATGAGACCTTCACTCCAGTGCGGGTAAAGGCAGGGAGTAGCTAGGACTCTCGGTGTGTATTTGATTCATGAACCCCTGGGTAGACCGGCTGTCCGCGCCCTGGCTTGTTTCTTGGGTAGACCGGCTGTCCACGGCCGGACTCCGTACATGGCCGCTGACGGCTGGGGTAGACCAGGTGTCCGCGCTCGGACTTAGTTCCTGAGGACGGAACCTGCGGGTAGACCTGCTGTCCGCGGCCGGCCTGTCCGGGGCCCTCCAAGTATCAAAAAGAGACCTTCACTCCAGTGCGGGTAAAGGCAGGGAGTAGCTAGGACTCTCGGTGCGTATTTGATTCATGAACCCCTGGGTAGACCGGCTGTCCTCGCCCTGGCTTGGTTCCCGGGTAGACCGGCTGTCCACGGCTGGACTTGGTACCTGGCTTCTGACGGCTGGGGTAGACCAGGTGTCCGCGCTCGGACTTAGTTCCTGAGGACGGAACCTGCGGGTAGACCTGCTGTCCGCGGCCGGCCTGTCCGGGGCCCTCCAAGTATCAAAAATGAGACCTTCACTCCAGTGCGGGTAAAGGCAGGGAGTAGCTAGGACTCTCGGTGTGTATTTGATTCATGAACCCCTGGGTAGACCGGCGGTCCGCGCCCTGCCTTGGTTCCCGGGTAGACCGGCTGTCCACGGCCGGACTCCGTACCTGGCCGCTGACGGCTGGGGTAGACCAGGTGTCCGCGCTCGGACTTAGTTCCTGACGACGGAATCTGCGGGTAGACCTGCTGTCCGCGGCCGGCCTGTTTGGGGCCCTCCAAGTATCAAAAAGAGACCTTCACTCCAGTGCGGGTAAAGGCAGGGCGTAGCTAGGACTCTCTTTAACTGGGGGCGTACGTAGCTGGCTGCCGAGCCCGTGGCTAGACCTGTTCCCCCGCGGCCGGCCTGTCCGGGGCCCTCCAAGTATCAAAAAGAAGACCTTCACTCCAGTGCGGGTAAAGGCAGGGCGTAGCTAGGACTTTCTTTAACTGGGGGCGTATGTAGCTGGCTGCCGAGCCCGTGGCTAGACCTGTTCCCCCGTAGCCGGCCTGTCCGGGGCCCTCCAAGTATCAAAAAGAGACCTTCACTCCAGTGCGGGTAAAGGCAGGGAGTAGCTAGGACTCTCGGTGTGTATTTGATTCATGAACCCCTGGGTAGACCGGCTGTCCGCGCCCTGGCTTGTTTCTTGGGTAGACCGGCTGTCCACGGCCGGACTCCGTACCTGGCCGCTGACGGCTGGGGTAGACCAGGTGTCCGCGCTCGGACTTAGTTCCTGACGACGGAATCTGCGGGTAGACCTGCTGTCCGCGGCCGGCCTGTTTGGGGCCCTCCAAGTATCAAAAAGAGACCTTCACTCCAGTGCGGGTAAAGGCAGGGCGTAGCTAGGACTCTCTTTAACTGGGGGCGTACGTAGCTGGCTGCCGAGCCCGTGACTAGACCTGTTCCCCCGCGGCCGGCCTGTCCGGGGCCCTCCAAGTATCAAAAAGAAGACCTTCACTCCAGTGCGGGTAAAGCAGGGCGTAGCTAGGACTTTCTTTAACTGGGGGCGTATGTAGCTGGCTGCCGAGCCCGTGGCTAGACCTGTTCCCCCGTAGCCGGCCTGTCCGGGGCCCTCCAAGTATCAAAAAAGAGACCTTCACTCCAGTGCGGGTAAAGGCAGGGAGTAGCTAGGACTCTCGGTGTGTATTTGATTCATGAACCCCTGGGTAGACCGGCGGTCCGCGCCCTGCCTCGGTTCCTGGGTAGACCGGCTGTCCACGGCCGGACTCCGTACCTGGCCGCTGACGGCTGGGGTAGACCAGGTGTCCGCGCTCGGACTTAGTTCCTGACGACGGAATCTGCGGGTAGACCTGCTGTCCGCGGCCGGCCTGTCCGGGGCCCTCCAAGTATCAAAAAGAGACCTTCACTCCAGTGCGGGTAAAGGCAGGGAGTAGCTAGGACTCTCGGTGTGTATTTGATTCATGAACCCCTGGGTAGACCGGCTGTCCGCGCCCTGGCTTGTTTCTTGGGTAGACCGGCTGTCCACGGCCGGACTCGGTACATGGCCGCTGACGGCTGGGGTAGACCAGGTGTCCGCGCTCGGACTTAGTTCCTGAGGACGGAACCTGCGGGTAGACCTGCTGTCCGCGGCCGGCCTGTCCGGGGCCCTCCAAGTATCAAAAAAGAGACCTTCACTCCAGTGCGGGTAAAGGCAGGGAGTAGCTAGGACTCTCGGTGCGTATTTGATTCATGAACCCCTGGGTAGACCGGCTGTCCTCGCCCTGGCTTGGTTCCCGGGTAGACCGGCTGTCCACGGCTGGACTAGGTACCTGGCTTCTGACGGCTGGGGTAGACCAGGTGTCCGCGCTCGGACTTAGTTCCTGAGGACGGAACCTGCGGGTAGACCTGCTGTCCGCGGCCGGCCTGTCCGGGGCCCTCCAAGTATCAAAAAGAGACCTTCACTCCAGTGCGGGTAAAGGCAGGGAGTAGCTAGGACTCTCGGTGTGTATTTGATTCATGAACCCCTGGGTAGACCGGCTGTCCGCGCCCTGGCTTGTTTCTTGGGTAGACCGGCTGTCCACGGCCGGACTCCGTACATGGCCGCTGACGGCTGGGGTAGACCAGGTGTCCGCGCTCGGACTTAGTTCCTGAGGACGGAACCTGCGGGTAGACCTGCTGTCCGCGGCCGGCCTGTTTGGGGCCCTCCAAGTATCAAAAAGAGACCTTCACTCCAGTGCGGGTAAAGGCAGGGAGTAGCTAGGACTCTCTTTAACTGGGGGCGTATGTAGCTGGCTGCCGAGCCCGTGGCTAGACCTGTTCCCCCGCAGCCGGCCTGTTTGGGGCCCTCCAAGTATCTAAAAGGAGACCTTCACTCCCGTGCGGGTAAAGGCAGGGAGTAGCTAGGACTCTCGGTGTGTATTTGATTCATGAACCCCTGGGTAGACCGGCTGTCCACGGCCGGACTCCGTACATGGCCGCTGACGGCTGGGGTAGACCAGGTGTCCGCGCTCGGACTTAGTTCCTGAGGACGGAACCTGCGGGTAGACCTGCTGTCCGCGGCCGGCCTGTCCGGGGCCCTCCAAGTATCAAAAATGAGACCTTCACTCCAGTGCGGGTAAAGGCAGGGAGTAGCTAGGACTCTCGGTGTGTATTTGATTCATGAACCCCTGGGTAGACCGGCTGTCCACGGCCGGACTCGGTACCTGGATTCTGACGGCTGGGGTAGACCAGGTGTCCGCGCTCGGACTTAGTTCCTGACGACGGAACCTGCGGGTAGACCTGCTGTCCGCGGCCGGCCTGTTAGGGGCCCTCCACGTATCAAAAAGAAGACCTTCACTCCAGTGCGGGTAAAGGCAGGGAGTAGCTAGGACTCTCTTTAATTGGGGGCGTACGTTGCTGGCTGCCGAGCCCGTGGCTAGACCTGTTCCCTCGCGGCCAGCCTGTCCGGGGCCCTCCAAGTATCTAAAAGGAGACCTTCACTCCCGTGCGGGTAAAGGCAGGGAGTAGCTAGGACTCTCGGTGTGTATTTGATTCATGAACCCCTGGGTAGCCCGGCGGTCCGCGGCCTGCCTTGGTTCCCGGGTAGACCAGCTGTCCGCGACCGGACTCGGTACCTGGCTTCTGACGGCTGGGGTAGACCAGGTGTCCGCGCTCGGACTTAGTTCCTGAGGACGGAACCTGCGGGTAGACCTGCTGTCCGCGGCTGGCCTGTCCGGGGCCCTCCAAGTATCAAAAAGGAGACCTTCACTCCAGTGCGGGTAAAGGCAGGGAGTAGCTAGGACTCTCGGTGTGTATTTGATTCATGAACCCCTGGGTAGCCCGGTGGTCCGTGCCCTGCCTTGGTTCCCGGGTAGACCGGCTGTCCACGGCCGGACTCCGTACCTGGCCGCTGACGGCTGGGGTAGACCAGGTGTCCGCGCTCGGACTTAGTTCCTGAGGACGGAACCTGCGGGTAGACCTGCTGTCCGCGGCCGGCCTGTCCGGGGCCCTCCAAGTATCAAAAAGGAGACCTTCACTCCAGTGCGGGTAAAGGCAGGGAGTAGCTAGGACTCTCGGTGTGTATTTGATTCATGAACCCCTGGGTAGACCGGCTGTCCACGCCCTGGCTTGGTTCCCGGGTAGACCGGCTGTCCACGGCCGGACTCCGTACCTGGCCGCTGACGGCTGGGGTAGACCAGGTGTCCGCGCTCGGACTTAGTTCCTGACGACGGAACCTGCGGGTAGACCTGCTGTCCGCGGCCGGCCTGTCCGGGGCCCTCCAAGTATCAAAAATGAGACCTTCACTCCAGTGCGGGTAAAGGCAGGGAGTAGCTAGGACTCTCGGTGTGTATTTGATTCATGAACCCCTGGGTAGACCGGCGGTCCGCGCCCTGCCTCGGTTCCTGGGTAGACCGGCTGTCCACGGCCGGACTCCGTACCTGGCCGCTGACGGCTGGGGTAGACCAGGTGTCCGCGCTCGGACTTAGTTCCTGAGGACGGAACCTGCGGGTAGACCTGCTGTCCGCGGCCGGCCTGTCCGGGGCCCTCCAAGTATCAAAAATGAGACCTTCACTCCAGTGCGGGTAAAGGCAGGGAGTAGCTAGGACTCTCGGTGTGTATTTGATTCATGAACCCCTGGGTAGACCGGCTGTCCGCGCCCTGGCTTGTTTCTTGGGTAGACCGGCTGTCCACGGCCGGACTCCGTACATGGCCGCTGACGGCTGGGGTAGACCAGGTGTCCGCGCTCGGACTTAGTTCCTGAGGACGGAACCTGCGGGTAGACCTGCTGTCCGCGGCCGGCCTGTCCGGGGCCCTCCAAGTATCAAAAAAGAGACCTTCACTCCAGTGCGGGTAAAGGCAGGGAGTAGCTAGGACTCTCGGTGCGTATTTGATTCATGAACCCCTGGGTAGACCGGCTGTCCTCGCCCTGGCTTGGTTCCCGGGTAGACCGGCTGTCCACGGCTGGACTTGGTACCTGGCTTCTGACGGCTGGGGTAGACCAGGTGTCCGCGCTCGGACTTAGTTCCTGAGGACGGAACCTGCGGGTAGACCTGCTGTCCGCGGCCGGCCTGTCCGGGGCCCTCCAAGTATCAAAAATGAGACCTTCACTCCAGTGCGGGTAAAGGCAGGGAGTAGCTAGGACTCTCGGTGTGTATTTGATTCATGAACCCCTGGGTAGACCGGCGGTCCGCGCCCTGCCTTGGTTCCCGGGTAGACCGGCTGTCCACGGCCGGACTCCGTACCTGGCCGCTGACGGCTGGGGTAGACCAGGTGTCCGCGCTCGGACTTAGTTCCTGACGACGGAATCTGCGGGTAGACCTGCTGTCCGCGGCCGGCCTGTTTGGGGCCCTCCAAGTATCAAAAAGAAGACCTTCACTCCAGTGCGGGTAAAGGCAGGGCGTAGCTAGGACTCTCTTTAACTGGGGGCGTACGTAGCTGGCTGCCGAGCCCGTGGCTAGACCTGTTCCCCCGCGGCCGGCCTGTCCGGGGCCCTCCAAGTATCAAAAAGAAGACCTTCACTCCAGTGCGGGTAAAGGCAGGGCGTAGCTAGGACTTTCTTTAACTGGGGGCGTATGTAGCTGGCTGCCGAGCCCGTGGCTAGACCTGTTCCCCCGTAGCCGGCCTGTCCGGGGCCCTCCAAGTATCAAAAAGAGACCTTCACTCCAGTGCGGGTAAAGGCAGGGAGTAGCTAGGACTCTCGGTGTGTATTTGATTCATGAACCCCTGGGTAGACCGGCTGTCCGCGCCCTGGCTTGTTTCTTGGGTAGACCGGCTATCCACGGCCGGACTCCGTACCTGGCCGCTGACGGCTGGGGTAGACCAGGTGTCCGCGCTCGGACTTAGTTCCTGACGACGGAATCTGCGGGTAGACCTGCTGTCCGCGGCCGGCCTGTTTGGGGCCCTCCAAGTATCAAAAAGAGACCTTCACTCCAGTGCGGGTAAAGGCAGGGCGTAGCTAGGACTCTCTTTAACTGGGGGCGTACGTAGCTGGCTGCCGAGCCCGTGGCTAGACCTGTTCCCCCGCGGCCGGCCTGTCCGGGGCCCTCCAAGTATCAAAAAGAAGACCTTCACTCCAGTGCGGGTAAAGGCAGGGCGTAGCTAGGACTTTCTTTAACTGGGGGCGTATGTAGCTGGCTGCCGAGCCCGTGGCTAGACCTGTTCCCCCGTAGCCGGCCTGTCCGGGGCCCTCCAAGTATCAAAAAGAGACCTTCACTCCAGTCCGGGTAAAGGCAGGGAGTAGCTAGGACTCTCGGTGTGTATTTGATTCATGAACCCCTGGGTAGACCGGCGATCCGCGCCCTGCCTTGGTTCCTGGGTAGACCGGCTGTCCTCGGCCGGACTCCGTACCTGGCCGCTGACGGCTGGGGTAGACCAGGTGTCCGCGCTCGGACTTAGTTCCTGAGGACGGAACCTGCGGGTAGACCTGCTGTCCGCGGCCGGCCTGTCCGGGGCCCTCCAAGTATCAAAAAGAGACCTTCACTCCAGTGCGGGTAAAGGCAGGGAGTAGCTAAGACTCTCGGTGTGTATTTGATTCATGAACCCCTGGGTAGACCGGCGGTCCGCGCCCTGCCTTGGTTCCTGGGTAGACCGGCTGTCCACGGCCGGACTCCGTACATGGCCGCTGACGGCTGGGGTAGACCAGGTGTCCGCGCTCGGACTTAGTTCCTGAGGACGGAACCTGCGGGTAGACCTGCTGTCCGCGGCCGGCCTGTCCGGGGCCCTCCAAGTATCAAAAAGAGACCTTCACTCCAGTGCGGGTAAAGGCAGGGAGTAGCTAGGACTCTCGGTGTGTATTTGATTCATGAACCCCTGGGTAGACCGGCTGTCCGCGCCCTGGCTTGTTTCTTGGGTAGACCGGCTGTCCACGGCCGGACTTATTTCCTGACGACGGAACCTGCGGGTAGACCTGCTGTCCGCGGCCGGCCTGTCCGGGGCCCTCCAAGTATCAAAAAGAGACCTTCACTCCAGTGCGGGTAAAGGCAGGGAGTAGCTAGGACTCTCGGTGTGTATTTGATTCATGAACCCCTGGGTAGACCGGCGGTCCGCGCCCTGCCTTGGTTCCCGGGTAGACCGGCTGTCCACGGCCGGACTCGGTACCTGGCCGCTGACGGCTGGGGTAGACCAGGTGTCCGCGCTCGGACTTAGTTCCTGAGGACGGAACCTGCGGGTAGACCTGCTGTCCGCGGCCGGCCTGTCCGGGGCCCTCCAAGTATCAAAAAGGAGAGCTTCACTCCAGTGCGGGTAAAGGCAGGGAGTAGCTAGGACTCTCGGTGTGTATTTGATTCATGAACCCCTGGGTAGACCGGCTGTCCGCGCCCTGGCTTGTTTCTTGGGTAGACCGGCTGTCCACGGCCGGACTCCGTACCTGGCCGCTGACGGCTGGGGTAGACCAGGTGTCCGCGCTCGGACTTAGTTCCTGAGGACGGAACCTGCGGGTAGACCTGCTGTCCGCGGCCGGCCTGTCCGGGGCCCTCCAAGTATCTAAAAGGAGAGCTTCACTCCAGTGCGGGTAAAGGCAGGGAGTAGCTAGGACTCTCGGTGTGTATTTGATTCATGAACCCCTGGGTAGACCGGCTGTCCTCGCCCTGGCTTGGTTCCTGGGTAGACCGGCTGTCCACGGCTGGACTTGGTACCTGGCTTCTGACGGCTGGGGTAGACCAGGTGTCCGCGCTCGGACTTAGTTCCTGAGGACGGAACCTGCGGGTAGACCTGCTGTCCGCGGCCGGCCTGTTTGGGGCCCTCCAAGTATCAAAAAGAAGACCTTCACTCCAGTGCGGGTAAAGGCAGGGAGTAGCTAGGACTCTCGGTGTGTATTTGATTCATGAACCCCTGGGTAGACCGGCTGTCCGCGCCCTGGCTTGTTTCTTGGGTAGACCGGCTGTCCACGGCCGGACTCCGTACATGGCCGCTGACGGCTGGGGTAGACCAGGTGTCCGCGCTCGGACTTAGTTCCTGAGGACGGAACCTGCGGGTAGACCTGCTGTCCGCGGCCGGCCTCTTTGGGGCCCTCCAAGTATCAAAAAGAAGACCTTCACTCCAGTGCGGGTAAAGGCAGGGAGTAGCTAGGACTCTCGGTGTGTATTTGATTCATGAACCCCTGGGTAGACCGGCTGTCCGCGCCCTGCCTTGGTTCCCGGGTAGACCGGCTGTCCACGGCCGGACTCGGTACCTGGCTTCTGACGGCTGGGGTAGACCAGGTGTCCGCGCTCGGACTTAGTTCCTGACGACGGAACCTGCGGGTAGACCTGCTGTCCGCGGCCGGCCTGTTTGGGGCCCTCCAAGTATCAAAAAGAAGACCTTCACTCCAGTGCGGGTAAAGGCAGGGAGTAGCTAGGACTCTCTTTAACTGGGGGCGTATGTAGCTGGCTGCCGAGCCCGTGGCTAGACCTGTTCCCTCGCGGCCAGCCTGTCCGGGGCCCTCCAAGTATCTAAAAGGAGACCTTCACTCCAGTGCGGGTAAAGGCAGGGAGTAGCTAGGACTCTCGGTGTGTATTTGATTCATGAACCCCTGGGTAGACCGGCGGTCCACGCCCTGCCTTGGTTCCCGGGTACACCGGCTGTCCACGGCCGGACTCCGTACATGGCCGCTGACGGCTGGGGTAGACCAGGTGTCCGCGCTCGGACTTAGTTCCTGAGGACGGAACCTGCGGGTAGACCTGCTGTCCGCGGCCGGCCTGTTTGGGGCCCTCCAAGTATCAAAAAGAGAGCTTCACTCCAGTGCGGATAAAGGCAGGGAGTAGCTAGGACTCTCGGTGTGTATTTGATTCATGAACCCCTGGGTAGACCGGCTGTCCGCGCCCTGGCTTGTTTCTTGGGTAGACCGGCTGTCCACGGCCGGACTCCGTACATGGCCGCTGACGGCTGGGGTAGACCAGGTGTCTGCGCTCGGACTTAGTTCCTGAGGACGGAACCTGCGGGTAGACCTGCTGTCCGCGGCCGGCCTGTCCGGGGCCCTCCAAGTATCAAAAAGAGACCTTCACTCCAGTGCGGGTAAAGGCAGGGAGTAGCTAGGACTCTCGGTGTGTATTTGATTCATGAACCCCTGGGTAGACCGGCGGTCCGCGCCCTGCCTTGGTTCCTGGGTAGACCGGCTGTCCACGGCCGGACTCCGTACATGGCCGCTGACGGCTGGGGTAGACCAGGTGTCCGCGCTCGGACTTAGTTCCTGAGGACGGAACCTGCGGGTAGACCTGCTGTCCGCGGCCGGCCTGTCCGGGGCCCTCCAAGTATCAAAAAGAGACCTTCACTCCAGTGCGGGTAAAGGCAGGGAGTAGCTAGGACTCTCGGTGTGTATTTGATTCATGAACCCCTGGGTAGACCGGCTGTCCGCGCCCTGGCTTGTTTCTTGGGTAGACCGGCTGTCCACGGCCGGACTCCGTACCTGGCCGCTGATGGCTGGGGTAGACCAGGTGTCCGCGCTCGGACTTCGTTCCTGAGGACGGAACCTGCGGGTAGACCTGCTGTCCGCGGCCGGCCTGTCCGGGGCCCTCCAAGTATCAAAAAGAGACCTTCACTCCAGTGCGGGTAAAGGCAGGGAGTAGCTAGGACTCTCGGTGTGTATTTGATTCATGAACCCCTGGGTAGACCGGCGGTCCGCGCCCTGCCTTGGTTCCCGGGTAGACCGGCTGTCCACGCCTGGACTTATAACCTGGCTTTTGACGGCTGGGGTAGACCAGGTGTCCGCGCTCGGACTTAGTTCCTGAGGACGGAACCTGCGGGTAGACCTGCTGTCCGCGGCCGGCCTGTCCGGGGCCCTCCAAGTATCAAAAAGAAGACCTTCACTCCAGTGCGGGTAAAGGCAGGGTGTAGCTAGGACTCTCTTTAACTGGGGGCGTACATAGCTGGCTGCCGAGCCCGTGGCTAGACCTGTTCCCCCGCGACCGGCCTGTCCGGGGCCCTCCAAGTATCAAAAAGGAGACCTTCACTCCAGTGCGGGTAAAGGCAGGGAGTAGCTAGGACTCTCGGTGTGTATTTGATTCATGAACCCCTGGGTAGACCGGCTGTCCACGCCCTGGCTTGGTTCCCGGGTAGACCGGCTGTCCACGGCCGGACTCCGTACATGGCCGCTGACGGCTGGGGTAGACCAGGTGTCCGCGCTCGGACTTAGTTCCTGACGACGGAACCTGCGGGTAGACCTGCTGTCCGCGGCCGGCCTCTTTGGGGCCCTCCAAGTATCAAAAAGAAGACCTTCACTCCAGTGCGGGTAAAGGCAGGGAGTAGCTAGGACTCTCGGTGTGTATTTGATTCATGAACCCCTGGGTAGACCGGCTGTCCGCGCCCTGCCTTGGTTCCCGGGTAGACCGGCTGTCCACGGCCGGACTTGGTACCTGGCTTCTGACGGCTGGGGTAGACCAGGTGTCCGCGCTCGGACTTAGTTCCTGACGACGGAACCTGCGGGTAGACCTGCTGTCCGCGGCCGGCCTGTTTGGGGCCCTCCAAGTATCAAAAAGAAGACCTTCACTCCAGTGCGGGTAAAGGCAGGGAGTAGCTAGGACTCTCTTTAACTGGGGGCGTATGTAGCTGGCTGCCGAGCCCGTGGCTAGACCTGTTCCCTCGCGGCCAGCCTGTCCGGGGCCCTCCAAGTATCAAAAAGGAGAGCTTCACTCCAGTGCGGGTAAAGGCAGGGAGTAGCTAGGACTCTCGGTGTGTATTTGATTCATGAACCCCTGGGTAGACCGGCGGTCCACGCCCTGCCTTGGTTCCCGGGTACACCGGCTGTCCACGGCCGGACTCCGTACATGGCCGCTGACGGCTGGGGTAGACCAGGTGTCCGCGCTCGGACTTAGTTCCTGAGGACGGAACCTGCGGGTAGACCTGCTGTCCGCGGCCGGCCTGTTTGGGGCCCTCCAAGTATCAAAAAGAGAGCTTCACTCCAGTGCGGGTAAAGGCAGGGAGTAGCTAGGACTCTCTTTAATTGGGGGCGTACGTTGCTGGCTGCCGAGCCCGTGGCTAGACCTGTTCCCTCGCGGCCAGCCTGTCCGGGGCCCTCCAAGTATCTAAAAGGAGACCTTCACTCCCGTGCGGGTAAAGGCAGGGAGTAGCTAGGACTCTCGGTGTGTATTTGATTCATGAACCCCTGGGTAGACCGGCGGTCCGCGCCCTGCCTCGGTTCCTGGGTAGACCGGCTGTCCACGGCCGGACTCCGTACATGGCCGCTGACGGCTGGGGTAGACCAGGTGTCCGCGCTCGGACTTAGTTCCTGACGACGGAACCTGCGGGTAGACCTGCTGTCCGCGGCCGGCCTGTCCGGGGCCCTCCAAGTATCAAAAATGAGACCTTCACTCCAGTGCGGGTAAAGGCAGGGAGTAGCTAGGACTCTCGGTGTGTATTTGATTCATGAACCCCTGGGTAGACCGGCTGTCCGCGCCCTGGCTTGTTTCTTGGGTAGACCGGCTGTCCACGGCCGGACTCCGTACATGGCCGCTGACGGCTGGGGTAGACCAGGTGTCCGCGCTCGGACTTAGTTCCTGAGGACGGAACCTGCGGGTAGACCTGCTGTCCGCGGCCGGCCTGTCCGGGGCCCTCCAAGTATCAAAAAGAGACCTTCACTCCAGTGCGGGTAAAGGCAGGGAGTAGCTAGGACTCTCGGTGCGTATTTGATTCATGAACCCCTGGGTAGACCGGCTGTCCTCGCCCTGGCTTGGTTCCCGGGTAGACCGGCTGTCCACGGCTGGACTTGGTACCTGGCTTCTGACGGCTGGGGTAGACCAGGTGTCCGCGCTCGGACTTAGTTCCTGAGGACGGAACCTGCGGGTAGACCTGCTGTCCGCGGCCGGCCTGTCCGGGGCCCTCCAAGTATCAAAAATGAGACCTTCACTCCAGTGCGGGTAAAGGCAGGGAGTAGCTAGGACTCTCGGTGTGTATTTGATTCATGAACCCCTGGGTAGACCGGCGGTCCGCGCCCTGCCTTGGTTCCCGGGTAGACCGGCTGTCCACGGCCGGACTCCGTACCTGGCCGCTGACGGCTGGGGTAGACCAGGTGTCCGCGCTCGGACTTAGTTCCTGACGACGGAATCTGCGGGTAGACCTGCTGTCCGCGGCCGGCCTGTTTGGGGCCCTCCAAGTATCAAAAAGAGACCTTCACTCCAGTGCGGGTAAAGGCAGGGCGTAGCTAGGACTCTCTTTAACTGGGGGCGTACGTAGCTGGCTGCCGAGCCCGTGGCTAGACCTGTTCCCCCGCGGCCGGCCTGTCCGGGGCCCTCCAAGTATCAAAAAGAAGACCTTCACTCCAGTGCGGGTAAAGGCAGGGCGTAGCTAGGACTTTCTTTAACTGGGGGCGTATGTAGCTGGCTGCCGAGCCCGTGGCTAGACCTGTTCCCCCGTAGCCGGCCTGTCCGGGGCCCTCCAAGTATCAAAAAGAGACCTTCACTCCAGTGCGGGTAAAGGCAGGGAGTAGCTAGGACTCTCGGTGTGTATTTGATTCATGAACCCCTGGGTAGACCGGCTGTCCGCGCCCTGGCTTGTTTCTTGGGTAGACCGGCTGTCCACGGCCGGACTCCGTACCTGGCCGCTGACGGCTGGGGTAGACCAGGTGTCCGCGCTCGGACTTAGTTCCTGACGACGGAATCTGCGGGTAGACCTGCTGTCCGCGGCCGGCCTGTTTGGGGCCCTCCAAGTATCAAAAAGAGACCTTCACTCCAGTGCGGGTAAAGGCAGGGCGTAGCTAGGACTCTCTTTAACTGGGGGCGTACGTAGCTGGCTGCCGAGCCCGTGACTAGACCTGTTCCCCCGCGGCCGGCCTGTCCGGGGCCCTCCAAGTATCAAAAAGAAGACCTTCACTCCAGTGCGGGTAAAGCAGGGCGTAGCTAGGACTTTCTTTAACTGGGGGCGTATGTAGCTGGCTGCCGAGCCCGTGGCTAGACCTGTTCCCCCGTAGCCGGCCTGTCCGGGGCCCTCCAAGTATCAAAAAAGAGACCTTCACTCCAGTGCGGGTAAAGGCAGGGAGTAGCTAGGACTCTCGGTGTGTATTTGATTCATGAACCCCTGGGTAGACCGGCGGTCCGCGCCCTGCCTCGGTTCCTGGGTAGACCGGCTGTCCACGGCCGGACTCCGTACCTGGCCGCTGACGGCTGGGGTAGACCAGGTGTCCGCGCTCGGACTTAGTTCCTGACGACGGAATCTGCGGGTAGACCTGCTGTCCGCGGCCGGCCTGTCCGGGGCCCTCCAAGTATCAAAAAGAGACCTTCACTCCAGTGCGGGTAAAGGCAGGGAGTAGCTAGGACTCTCGGTGTGTATTTGATTCATGAACCCCTGGGTAGACCGGCTGTCCGCGCCCTGGCTTGTTTCTTGGGTAGACCGGCTGTCCACGGCCGGACTCGGTACATGGCCGCTGACGGCTGGGGTAGACCAGGTGTCCGCGCTCGGACTTAGTTCCTGAGGACGGAACCTGCGGGTAGACCTGCTGTCCGCGGCCGGCCTGTCCGGGGCCCTCCAAGTATCAAAAAAGAGACCTTCACTCCAGTGCGGGTAAAGGCAGGGAGTAGCTAGGACTCTCGGTGCGTATTTGATTCATGAACCCCTGGGTAGACCGGCTGTCCTCGCCCTGGCTTGGTTCCCGGGTAGACCGGCTGTCCACGGCTGGACTAGGTACCTGGCTTCTGACGGCTGGGGTAGACCAGGTGTCCGCGCTCGGACTTAGTTCCTGAGGACGGAACCTGCGGGTAGACCTGCTGTCCGCGGCCGGCCTGTCCGGGGCCCTCCAAGTATCAAAAAGAGACCTTCACTCCAGTGCGGGTAAAGGCAGGGAGTAGCTAGGACTCTCGGTGTGTATTTGATTCATGAACCCCTGGGTAGACCGGCTGTCCGCGCCCTGGCTTGTTTCTTGGGTAGACCGGCTGTCCACGGCCGGACTCCGTACATGGCCGCTGACGGCTGGGGTAGACCAGGTGTCCGCGCTCGGACTTAGTTCCTGAGGACGGAACCTGCGGGTAGACCTGCTGTCCGCGGCCGGCCTGTTTGGGGCCCTCCAAGTATCAAAAAGAGACCTTCACTCCAGTGCGGGTAAAGGCAGGGAGTAGCTAGGACTCTCTTTAACTGGGGGCGTATGTAGCTGGCTGCCGAGCCCGTGGCTAGACCTGTTCCCCCGCAGCCGGCCTGTTTGGGGCCCTCCAAGTATCTAAAAGGAGACCTTCACTCCCGTGCGGGTAAAGGCAGGGAGTAGCTAGGACTCTCGGTGTGTATTTGATTCATGAACCCCTGGGTAGACCGGCTGTCCACGGCCGGACTCCGTACATGGCCGCTGACGGCTGGGGTAGACCAGGTGTCCGCGCTCGGACTTAGTTCCTGAGGACGGAACCTGCGGGTAGACCTGCTGTCCGCGGCCGGCCTGTCCGGGGCCCTCCAAGTATCAAAAATGAGACCTTCACTCCAGTGCGGGTAAAGGCAGGGAGTAGCTAGGACTCTCGGTGTGTATTTGATTCATGAACCCCTGGGTAGACCGGCTGTCCACGGCCGGACTCGGTACCTGGATTCTGACGGCTGGGGTAGACCAGGTGTCCGCGCTCGGACTTAGTTCCTGACGACGGAACCTGCGGGTAGACCTGCTGTCCGCGGCCGGCCTGTTAGGGGCCCTCCACGTATCAAAAAGAAGACCTTCACTCCAGTGCGGGTAAAGGCAGGGAGTAGCTAGGACTCTCTTTAATTGGGGGCGTACGTTGCTGGCTGCCGAGCCCGTGGCTAGACCTGTTCCCTCGCGGCCAGCCTGTCCGGGGCCCTCCAAGTATCTAAAAGGAGACCTTCACTCCCGTGCGGGTAAAGGCAGGGAGTAGCTAGGACTCTCGGTGTGTATTTGATTCATGAACCCCTGGGTAGCCCGGCGGTCCGCGGCCTGCCTTGGTTCCCGGGTAGACCAGCTGTCCGCGACCGGACTCGGTACCTGGCTTCTGACGGCTGGGGTAGACCAGGTGTCCGCGCTCGGACTTAGTTCCTGAGGACGGAACCTGCGGGTAGACCTGCTGTCCGCGGCTGGCCTGTCCGGGGCCCTCCAAGTATCAAAAAGGAGACCTTCACTCCAGTGCGGGTAAAGGCAGGGAGTAGCTAGGACTCTCGGTGTGTATTTGATTCATGAACCCCTGGGTAGCCCGGTGGTCCGTGCCCTGCCTTGGTTCCCGGGTAGACCGGCTGTCCACGGCCGGACTCCGTACCTGGCCGCTGACGGCTGGGGTAGACCAGGTGTCCGCGCTCGGACTTAGTTCCTGAGGACGGAACCTGCGGGTAGACCTGCTGTCCGCGGCCGGCCTGTCCGGGGCCCTCCAAGTATCAAAAAGGAGACCTTCACTCCAGTGCGGGTAAAGGCAGGGAGTAGCTAGGACTCTCGGTGTGTATTTGATTCATGAACCCCTGGGTAGACCGGCTGTCCACGCCCTGGCTTGGTTCCCGGGTAGACCGGCTGTCCACGGCCGGACTCCGTACCTGGCCGCTGACGGCTGGGGTAGACCAGGTGTCCGCGCTCGGACTTAGTTCCTGACGACGGAACCTGCGGGTAGACCTGCTGTCCGCGGCCGGCCTGTCCGGGGCCCTCCAAGTATCAAAAATGAGACCTTCACTCCAGTGCGGGTAAAGGCAGGGAGTAGCTAGGACTCTCGGTGTGTATTTGATTCATGAACCCCTGGGTAGACCGGCGGTCCGCGCCCTGCCTCGGTTCCTGGGTAGACCGGCTGTCCACGGCCGGACTCCGTACCTGGCCGCTGACGGCTGGGGTAGACCAGGTGTCCGCGCTCGGACTTAGTTCCTGAGGACGGAACCTGCGGGTAGACCTGCTGTCCGCGGCCGGCCTGTCCGGGGCCCTCCAAGTATCAAAAATGAGACCTTCACTCCAGTGCGGGTAAAGGCAGGGAGTAGCTAGGACTCTCGGTGTGTATTTGATTCATGAACCCCTGGGTAGACCGGCTGTCCGCGCCCTGGCTTGTTTCTTGGGTAGACCGGCTGTCCACGGCCGGACTCCGTACATGGCCGCTGACGGCTGGGGTAGACCAGGTGTCCGCGCTCGGACTTAGTTCCTGAGGACGGAACCTGCGGGTAGACCTGCTGTCCGCGGCCGGCCTGTCCGGGGCCCTCCAAGTATCAAAAAAGAGACCTTCACTCCAGTGCGGGTAAAGGCAGGGAGTAGCTAGGACTCTCGGTGCGTATTTGATTCATGAACCCCTGGGTAGACCGGCTGTCCTCGCCCTGGCTTGGTTCCCGGGTAGACCGGCTGTCCACGGCTGGACTTGGTACCTGGCTTCTGACGGCTGGGGTAGACCAGGTGTCCGCGCTCGGACTTAGTTCCTGAGGACGGAACCTGCGGGTAGACCTGCTGTCCGCGGCCGGCCTGTCCGGGGCCCTCCAAGTATCAAAAATGAGACCTTCACTCCAGTGCGGGTAAAGGCAGGGAGTAGCTAGGACTCTCGGTGTGTATTTGATTCATGAACCCCTGGGTAGACCGGCGGTCCGCGCCCTGCCTTGGTTCCCGGGTAGACCGGCTGTCCACGGCCGGACTCCGTACCTGGCCGCTGACGGCTGGGGTAGACCAGGTGTCCGCGCTCGGACTTAGTTCCTGACGACGGAATCTGCGGGTAGACCTGCTGTCCGCGGCCGGCCTGTTTGGGGCCCTCCAAGTATCAAAAAGAAGACCTTCACTCCAGTGCGGGTAAAGGCAGGGCGTAGCTAGGACTCTCTTTAACTGGGGGCGTACGTAGCTGGCTGCCGAGCCCGTGGCTAGACCTGTTCCCCCGCGGCCGGCCTGTCCGGGGCCCTCCAAGTATCAAAAAGAAGACCTTCACTCCAGTGCGGGTAAAGGCAGGGCGTAGCTAGGACTTTCTTTAACTGGGGGCGTATGTAGCTGGCTGCCGAGCCCGTGGCTAGACCTGTTCCCCCGTAGCCGGCCTGTCCGGGGCCCTCCAAGTATCAAAAAGAGACCTTCACTCCAGTGCGGGTAAAGGCAGGGAGTAGCTAGGACTCTCGGTGTGTATTTGATTCATGAACCCCTGGGTAGACCGGCTGTCCGCGCCCTGGCTTGTTTCTTGGGTAGACCGGCTATCCACGGCCGGACTCCGTACCTGGCCGCTGACGGCTGGGGTAGACCAGGTGTCCGCGCTCGGACTTAGTTCCTGACGACGGAATCTGCGGGTAGACCTGCTGTCCGCGGCCGGCCTGTTTGGGGCCCTCCAAGTATCAAAAAGAGACCTTCACTCCAGTGCGGGTAAAGGCAGGGCGTAGCTAGGACTCTCTTTAACTGGGGGCGTACGTAGCTGGCTGCCGAGCCCGTGGCTAGACCTGTTCCCCCGCGGCCGGCCTGTCCGGGGCCCTCCAAGTATCAAAAAGAAGACCTTCACTCCAGTGCGGGTAAAGGCAGGGCGTAGCTAGGACTTTCTTTAACTGGGGGCGTATGTAGCTGGCTGCCGAGCCCGTGGCTAGACCTGTTCCCCCGTAGCCGGCCTGTCCGGGGCCCTCCAAGTATCAAAAAGAGACCTTCACTCCAGTCCGGGTAAAGGCAGGGAGTAGCTAGGACTCTCGGTGTGTATTTGATTCATGAACCCCTGGGTAGACCGGCGATCCGCGCCCTGCCTTGGTTCCTGGGTAGACCGGCTGTCCTCGGCCGGACTCCGTACCTGGCCGCTGACGGCTGGGGTAGACCAGGTGTCCGCGCTCGGACTTAGTTCCTGAGGACGGAACCTGCGGGTAGACCTGCTGTCCGCGGCCGGCCTGTCCGGGGCCCTCCAAGTATCAAAAAGAGACCTTCACTCCAGTGCGGGTAAAGGCAGGGAGTAGCTAAGACTCTCGGTGTGTATTTGATTCATGAACCCCTGGGTAGACCGGCGGTCCGCGCCCTGCCTTGGTTCCTGGGTAGACCGGCTGTCCACGGCCGGACTCCGTACATGGCCGCTGACGGCTGGGGTAGACCAGGTGTCCGCGCTCGGACTTAGTTCCTGAGGACGGAACCTGCGGGTAGACCTGCTGTCCGCGGCCGGCCTGTCCGGGGCCCTCCAAGTATCAAAAAGAGACCTTCACTCCAGTGCGGGTAAAGGCAGGGAGTAGCTAGGACTCTCGGTGTGTATTTGATTCATGAACCCCTGGGTAGACCGGCTGTCCGCGCCCTGGCTTGTTTCTTGGGTAGACCGGCTGTCCACGGCCGGACTTATTTCCTGACGACGGAACCTGCGGGTAGACCTGCTGTCCGCGGCCGGCCTGTCCGGGGCCCTCCAAGTATCAAAAAGAGACCTTCACTCCAGTGCGGGTAAAGGCAGGGAGTAGCTAGGACTCTCGGTGTGTATTTGATTCATGAACCCCTGGGTAGACCGGCGGTCCGCGCCCTGCCTTGGTTCCCGGGTAGACCGGCTGTCCACGGCCGGACTCGGTACCTGGCCGCTGACGGCTGGGGTAGACCAGGTGTCCGCGCTCGGACTTAGTTCCTGAGGACGGAACCTGCGGGTAGACCTGCTGTCCGCGGCCGGCCTGTCCGGGGCCCTCCAAGTATCAAAAAGGAGAGCTTCACTCCAGTGCGGGTAAAGGCAGGGAGTAGCTAGGACTCTCGGTGTGTATTTGATTCATGAACCCCTGGGTAGACCGGCTGTCCGCGCCCTGGCTTGTTTCTTGGGTAGACCGGCTGTCCACGGCCGGACTCCGTACCTGGCCGCTGACGGCTGGGGTAGACCAGGTGTCCGCGCTCGGACTTAGTTCCTGAGGACGGAACCTGCGGGTAGACCTGCTGTCCGCGGCCGGCCTGTCCGGGGCCCTCCAAGTATCTAAAAGGAGAGCTTCACTCCAGTGCGGGTAAAGGCAGGGAGTAGCTAGGACTCTCGGTGTGTATTTGATTCATGAACCCCTGGGTAGACCGGCTGTCCTCGCCCTGGCTTGGTTCCTGGGTAGACCGGCTGTCCACGGCTGGACTTGGTACCTGGCTTCTGACGGCTGGGGTAGACCAGGTGTCCGCGCTCGGACTTAGTTCCTGAGGACGGAACCTGCGGGTAGACCTGCTGTCCGCGGCCGGCCTGTTTGGGGCCCTCCAAGTATCAAAAAGAAGACCTTCACTCCAGTGCGGGTAAAGGCAGGGAGTAGCTAGGACTCTCGGTGTGTATTTGATTCATGAACCCCTGGGTAGACCGGCTGTCCGCGCCCTGGCTTGTTTCTTGGGTAGACCGGCTGTCCACGGCCGGACACCGTACATGGCCGCTGACGGCTGGGGTAGACCAGGTGTCCGCGCTCGGACTTAGTTCCTGAGGACGGAACCTGCGGGTAGACCTGCTGTCCGCGGCCGGCCTCTTTGGGGCCCTCCAAGTATCAAAAAGAAGACCTTCACTCCAGTGCGGGTAAAGGCAGGGAGTAGCTAGGACTCTCGGTGTGTATTTGATTCATGAACCCCTGGGTAGACCGGCTGTCCGCGCCCTGCCTTGGTTCCCGGGTAGACCGGCTGTCCACGGCCGGACTCGGTACCTGGCTTCTGACGGCTGGGGTAGACCAGGTGTCCGCGCTCGGACTTAGTTCCTGACGACGGAACCTGCGGGTAGACCTGCTGTCCGCGGCCGGCCTGTTTGGGGCCCTCCAAGTATCAAAAAGAAGACCTTCACTCCAGTGCGGGTAAAGGCAGGGAGTAGCTAGGACTCTCTTTAACTGGGGGCGTATGTAGCTGGCTGCCGAGCCCGTGGCTAGACCTGTTCCCTCGCGGCCAGCCTGTCCGGGGCCCTCCAAGTATCTAAAAGGAGACCTTCACTCCAGTGCGGGTAAAGGCAGGGAGTAGCTAGGACTCTCGGTGTGTATTTGATTCATGAACCCCTGGGTAGACCGGCGGTCCACGCCCTGCCTTGGTTCCCGGGTACACCGGCTGTCCACGGCCGGACTCCGTACATGGCCGCTGACGGCTGGGGTAGACCAGGTGTCCGCGCTCGGACTTAGTTCCTGAGGACGGAACCTGCGGGTAGACCTGCTGTCCGCGGCCGGCCTGTTTGGGGCCCTCCAAGTATCAAAAAGAGAGCTTCACTCCAGTGCGGATAAAGGCAGGGAGTAGCTAGGACTCTCGGTGTGTATTTGATTCATGAACCCCTGGGTAGACCGGCTGTCCGCGCCCTGGCTTGTTTCTTGGGTAGACCGGCTGTCCACGGCCGGACTCCGTACCTGGCCGCTGACGGCTGGGGTAGACCAGGTGTCTGCGCTCGGACTTAGTTCCTGAGGACGGAACCTGCGGGTAGACCTGCTGTCCGCGGCCGGCCTGTCCGGGGCCCTCCAAGTATCAAAAAGAGACCTTCACTCCAGTGCGGGTAAAGGCAGGGAGTAGCTAGGACTCTCGGTGTGTATTTGATTCATGAACCCCTGGGTAGACCGGCGGTCCGCGCCCTGCCTTGGTTCCTGGGTAGACCGGCTGTCCACGGCCGGACTCCGTACATGGCCGCTGACGGCTGGGGTAGACCAGGTGTCCGCGCTCGGACTTAGTTCCTGAGGACGGAACCTGCGGGTAGACCTGCTGTCCGCGGCCGGCCTGTCCGGGGCCCTCCAAGTATCAAAAAGAGACCTTCACTCCAGTGCGGGTAAAGGCAGGGAGTAGCTAGGACTCTCGGTGTGTATTTGATTCATGAACCCCTGGGTAGACCGGCTGTCCGCGCCCTGGCTTGTTTCTTGGGTAGACCGGCTGTCCACGGCCGGACTCCGTACCTGGCCGCTGATGGCTGGGGTAGACCAGGTGTCCGCGCTCGGACTTCGTTCCTGAGGACGGAACCTGCGGGTAGACCTGCTGTCCGCGGCCGGCCTGTCCGGGGCCCTCCAAGTATCAAAAAGAGACCTTCACTCCAGTGCGGGTAAAGGCAGGGAGTAGCTAGGACTCTCGGTGTGTATTTGATTCATGAACCCCTGGGTAGACCGGCGGTCCGCGCCCTGCCTTGGTTCCCGGGTAGACCGGCTGTCCACGCCTGGACTTATAACCTGGCTTTTGACGGCTGGGGTAGACCAGGTGTCCGCGCTCGGACTTAGTTCCTGAGGACGGAACCTGCGGGTAGACCTGCTGTCCGCGGCCGGCCTGTCCGGGGCCCTCCAAGTATCAAAAAGAAGACCTTCACTCCAGTGCGGGTAAAGGCAGGGTGTAGCTAGGACTCTCTTTAACTGGGGGCGTACATAGCTGGCTGCCGAGCCCGTGGCTAGACCTGTTCCCCCGCGACCGGCCTGTCCGGGGCCCTCCAAGTATCAAAAAGGAGACCTTCACTCCAGTGCGGGTAAAGGCAGGGAGTAGCTAGGACTCTCGGTGTGTATTTGATTCATGAACCCCTGGGTAGACCGGCTGTCCACGCCCTGGCTTGGTTCCCGGGTAGACCGGCTGTCCACGGCCGGACTCCGTACATGGCCGCTGACGGCTGGGGTAGACCAGGTGTCCGCGCTCGGACTTAGTTCCTGAGGACGGAACCTGCGGGTAGACCTGCTGTCCGCGGCCGGCCTCTTTGGGGCCCTCCAAGTATCAAAAAGAAGACCTTCACTCCAGTGCGGGTAAAGGCAGGGAGTAGCTAGGACTCTCGGTGTGTATTTGATTCATGAACCCCTGGGTAGACCGGCTGTCCGCGCCCTGCCTTGGTTCCCGGGTAGACCGGCTGTCCACGGCCGGACTCGGTACCTGGCTTCTGACGGCTGGGGTAGACCAGGTGTCCGCGCTCGGACTTAGTTCCTGACGACGGAACCTGCGGGTAGACCTGCTGTCCGCGGCCGGCCTGTTTGGGGCCCTCCAAGTATCAAAAAGAAGACCTTCACTCCAGTGCGGGTAAAGGCAGGGAGTAGCTAGGACTCTCTTTAACTGGGGGCGTATGTAGCTGGCTGCCGAGCCCGTGGCTAGACCTGTTCCCTCGCGGCCAGCCTGTCCGGGGCCCTCCAAGTATCAAAAAGGAGAGCTTCACTCCAGTGCGGGTAAAGGCAGGGAGTAGCTAGGACTCTCGGTGTGTATTTGATTCATGAACCCCTGGGTAGACCGGCGGTCCACGCCCTGCCTTGGTTCCCGGGTACACCGGCTGTCCACGGCCGGACTCCGTACATGGCCGCTGACGGCTGGGGTAGACCAGGTGTCCGCGCTCGGACTTAGTTCCTGAGGACGGAACCTGCGGGTAGACCTGCTGTCCGCGGCCGGCCTGTTTGGGGCCCTCCAAGTATCAAAAAGAGAGCTTCACTCCAGTGCGGATAAAGGCAGGGAGTAGCTAGGACTCTCGGTGTGTATTTGATTCATGAACCCCTGGGTAGACCGGCGGTCCACGCCCTGCCTTGGTTCCCGGGTACACCGGCTGTCCACGGCCGGACTCCGTACCTGGCCGCTGACGGCTGGGGTAGACCAGGTGTCCGAGCTCGGACTTCGTTCCTGAGGATGGAACCTGCGGGTAGACCTGCTGTCCGCGGCCGGCCTGTCCGGGGCCCTCCAAGTATCAAAAAGAGACCTTCACTCCAGTGCGGGTAAAGGCAGGGAGTAGCTAGGACTCTCGGTGTGTATTTGATTCATGAACCCCTGGGTAGACCGGCGGTCCGCGCCCTGCCTTGGTTCCCGGGTAGACCGGCTGTCCACGCCTGGACTTATAACCTGGCTTTTGACGGCTGGGGTAGACCAGGTGTCCGCGCTCGGACTTAGTTCCTGACGACGGAACCTGCGGGTAGACCTGCTGTCCGCGGCCGGCCTGTCCGGGGCCCTCCAAGTATCAAAAAGAAGACCTTCACTCCAGTGCGGGTAAAGGCAGGGTGTAGCTAGGACTCTCTTTAACTGGGGGCGTCCATAGCTGGCTGCCGAGCCCGTGGCTAGACCTGTTCCCCCGCGACCGGCCTGTCCGGGGCCCTCCAAGTATCAAAAAGAGACCTTCACTCCAGTGCGGGTAAAGGCAGGGAGTAGCTAGGACTCTCGGTGTGTATTTGATTCATGAACCCCTGGGTAGACCGGCGATCCGCGCCCTGCCTTGGTTCCTGGGTAGACCGGCTGTCCTCGGCCGGACTCGGTACCTGGCCGCTGACGGCTGGGGTAGACCAGGTGTCCGCGCTCGGACTTAGTTCCTGAGGACGGAACCTGCGGGTAGACCTGCTGTCCGCGGCCGGCCTGTCCGGGGCCCTCCAAGTATCAAAAAGAGACCTTCACTCCAGTGCGGGTAAAGGCAGGGAGTAGCTAGGACTCTCGGTGTGTATTTGATTCATGAACCCCTGGGTAGACCGGCGATCCGCGCCCTGCCTTGGTTCCTGGGTAGACCGGCTGTCCTCGGCCGGACTCGGTACCTGGCCGCTGACGGCTGGGGTAGACCAGGTGTCCGCGCTCGGACTTAGTTCCTGAGGACGGAACCTGCGGGTAGACCTGCTGTCCGCGGCCGGCCTGTCCGGGGCCCTCCAAGTATCAAAAAGAGACCTTCACTCCAGTGCGGGTAAAGGCAGGGAGTAGCTAGGACTCTCGGTGTGTATTTGATTCATGAACCCCTGGGTAGACCGGCTGTCCTCGCCCTGCCTTGGTTCCCGGGTAGACCGGCTGTCCACGGCCGGACTCGGTACCTGGCCGCTGACGGCTGGGGTAGACCAGGTGTCCGCGCTCGGACTTAGTTCCTGAGGACGGAACCTGCGGGTAGACCTGCTGTCCGCGGCCGGCCTGTTTGGGGCCCTCCAAGTATCAAAAAGGAGAGCTTCACTCCAGTGCGGGTAAAGGCAGGGAGTAGCTAGGACTCTCGGTGTGTATTTGATTCATGAACCCCTGGGTAGACCGGCTGTCCGCGCCCTGGCTTGTTTCTTGGGTAGACCGGCTGTCCACGGCCGGACTCCGTACCTGGCCGCTGACGGCTGGGGTAGACCAGGTGTCCGCGCTCGGACTTAGTTCCTGAGGACGGAACCTGCGGGTAGACCTGCTGTCCGCGGCCGGCCTGTCCGGGGCCCTCCAAGTATCTAAAAGGAGAGCTTCACTCCAGTGCGGGTAAAGGCAGGGAGTAGCTAGGACTCTCGGTGTGTATTTGATTCATGAACCCCTGGGTAGACCGGCTGTCCTCGCCCTGGCTTGGTTCCTGGGTAGACCGGCTGTCCACGGCTGGACTTGGTACCTGGCTTCTGACGGCTGGGGTAGACCAGGTGTCCGCGCTCGGACTTAGTTCCTGAGGACGGAACCTGCGGGTAGACCTGCTGTCCGCGGCCGGCCTGTTTGGGGCCCTCCAAGTATCAAAAAGAAGACCTTCACTCCAGTGCGGGTAAAGGCAGGGAGTAGCTAGGACTCTCGGTGTGTATTTGATTCATGAACCCCTGGGTAGACCGGCTGTCCTTGCCCTGGCTTGTTTCTTGGGTAGACCGGCTGTCCACGGCCGGACTCCGTACATGGCCGCTGACGGCTGGGGTAGACCAGGTGTCCGCGCTCGGACTTAGTTCCTGACGACGGAACCTGCGGGTAGACCTGCTGTCCGCGGCCGGCCTGTCCGGAGCCCTCCAAGTATCAAAAAGGAGAGCTTCACTCCAGTGCGGGTAAAGGCAGGGAGTAGCTAGGACTCTCTTTAACTGAGGGCGTACGTTGCTGGCTGCCGAGCCCGTGGCTAGACCTGTTCCCCCGCGGCCGGCCTGTCCGGGGCCCTCCAAGTATCAAAAAGGAGAGCTTCACTCCAGTGCGGGTAAAGGCAGGGAGTAGCTAGGACTCTCGGTGCGTATTTGATTCATGAACCCCTGGGTAGACCGGCTGTCCGCGCCCTACCTTGGTTCCCGGGTAGACCGGCTGTCCACGGCCGGACTCCGTACATGGCCGCTGACGGCTGGGGTAGACCAGGTGTCCGCGCTCGGACTTAGTTCCTGAGGACGGAACCTGCGGGTAGACCTGCTGTCCGCGGCCGGCCTCTTTGGGGCCCTCCAAGTATCAAAAAGAAGACCTTCACTCCAGTGCGGGTAAAGGCAGGGAGTAGCTAGGACTCTCGGTGTGTATTTGATTCATGAACCCCTGGGTAGACCGGCTGTCCGCGCCCTGCCTTGGTTCCCGGGTAGACCGGCTGTCCACGGCCGGACTCGGTACCTGGCTTCTGACGGCTGGGGTAGACCAGGTGTCCGCGCTCGGACTTAGTTCCTGACGACGGAACCTGCGGGTAGACCTGCTGTCCGCGGCCGGCCTGTTTGGGGCCCTCCAAGTATCAAAAAGAAGACCTTCACTCCAGTGCGGGTAAAGGCAGGGAGTAGCTAGGACTCTCTTTAACTGGGGGCGTATGTAGCTGGCTGCCGAGCCCGTGGCTAGACCTGTTCCCTCGCGGCCAGCCTGTCCGGGGCCCTCCAAGTATCTAAAAGGAGACCTTCACTCCAGTGCGGGTAAAGGCAGGGAGTAGCTAGGACTCTCGGTGTGTATTTGATTCATGAACCCCTGGGTAGACCGGCGGTCCACGCCCTGCCTTGGTTCCCGGGTACACCGGCTGTCCACGGCCGGACTCCGTACATGGCCGCTGACGGCTGGGGTAGACCAGGTGTCCGCGCTCGGACTTAGTTCCTGAGGACGGAACCTGCGGGTAGACCTGCTGTCCGCGGCCGGCCTGTTTGGGGCCCTCCAAGTATCAAAAAGAGAGCTTCACTCCAGTGCGGATAAAGGCAGGGAGTAGCTAGGACTCTCGGTGTGTATTTGATTCATGAACCCCTGGGTAGACCGGCTGTCCGCGCCCTGGCTTGTTTCTTGGGTAGACCGGCTGTCCACGGCCGGACTCCGTACCTGGCCGCTGACGGCTGGGGTAGACCAGGTGTCTGCGCTCGGACTTAGTTCCTGAGGACGGAACCTGCGGGTAGACCTGCTGTCCGCGGCCGGCCTGTCCGGGGCCCTCCAAGTATCAAAAAGAGACCTTCACTCCAGTGCGAGTAAAGGCAGGGAGTAGCTAGGACTCTCGGTGTGTATTTGATTCATGAACCCCTGGGTAGACCGGCGGTCCGCGCCCTGCCTTGGTTCCTGGGTAGACCGGCTGTCCACGGCCGGACTCCGTACATGGCCGCTGACGGCTGGGGTAGACCAGGTGTCCGCGCTCGGACTTAGTTCCTGAGGACGGAACCTGCGGGTAGACCTGCTGTCCGCGGCCGGCCTGTCCGGGGCCCTCCAAGTATCAAAAAGAGACCTTCACTCCAGTGCGGGTAAAGGCAGGGAGTAGCTAGGACTCTCGGTGTGTATTTGATTCATGAACCCCTGGGTAGACCGGCTGTCCGCGCCCTGGCTTGTTTCTTGGGTAGACCGGCTGTCCACGGCCGGACTCCGTACCTGGCCGCTGATGGCTGGGGTAGACCAGGTGTCCGCGCTCGGACTTCGTTCCTGAGGACGGAACCTGCGGGTAGACCTGCTGTCCGCGGCCGGCCTGTCCGGGGCCCTCCAAGTATCAAAAAGAGACCTTCACTCCAGTGCGGGTAAAGGCAGGGAGTAGCTAGGACTCTCGGTGTGTATTTGATTCATGAACCCCTGGGTAGACCGGCGGTCCGCGCCCTGCCTTGGTTCCCGGGTAGACCGGCTGTCCACGCCTGGACTTATAACCTGGCTTTTGACGGCTGGGGTAGACCAGGTGTCCGCGCTCGGACTTAGTTCCTGAGGACGGAACCTGCGGGTAGACCTGCTGTCCGCGGCCGGCCTGTCCGGGGCCCTCCAAGTATCAAAAAGAAGACCTTCACTCCAGTGCGGGTAAAGGCAGGGTGTAGCTAGGACTCTCTTTAACTGGGGGCGTACATAGCTGGCTGCCGAGCCCGTGGCTAGACCTGTTCCCCCGCGACCGGCCTGTCCGGGGCCCTCCAAGTATCAAAAAGGAGACCTTCACTCCAGTGCGGGTAAAGGCAGGGAGTAGCTAGGACTCTCGGTGTGTATTTGATTCATGAACCCCTGGGTAGACCGGCTGTCCACGCCCTGGCTTGGTTCCCGGGTAGACCGGCTGTCCACGGCCGGACTCCGTACATGGCCGCTGACGGCTGGGGTAGACCAGGTGTCCGCGCTCGGACTTAGTTCCTGAGGACGGAACCTGCGGGTAGACCTGCTGTCCGCGGCCGGCCTCTTTGGGGCCCTCCAAGTATCAAAAAGAAGACCTTCACTCCAGTGCGGGTAAAGGCAGGGAGTAGCTAGGACTCTCGGTGTGTATTTGATTCATGAACCCCTGGGTAGACCGGCTGTCCGCGCCCTGCCTTGGTTCCCGGGTAGACCGGCTGTCCACGGCCGGACTCGGTACCTGGCTTCTGACGGCTGGGGTAGACCAGGTGTCCGCGCTCGGACTTAGTTCCTGACGACGGAACCTGCGGGTAGACCTGCTGTCCGCGGCCGGCCTGTTTGGGGCCCTCCAAGTATCAAAAAGAAGACCTTCACTCCAGTGCGGGTAAAGGCAGGGAGTAGCTAGGACTCTCTTTAACTGGGGGCGTATGTAGCTGGCTGCCGAGCCCGTGGCTAGACCTGTTCCCTCGCGGCCAGCCTGTCCGGGGCCCTCCAAGTATCAAAAAGGAGAGCTTCACTCCAGTGCGGGTAAAGGCAGGGAGTAGCTAGGACTCTCGGTGTGTATTTGATTCATGAACCCCTGGGTAGACCGGCGGTCCACGCCCTGCCTTGGTTCCCGGGTACACCGGCTGTCCACGGCCGGACTCCGTACATGGCCGCTGACGGCTGGGGTAGACCAGGTGTCCGCGCTCGGACTTAGTTCCTGAGGACGGAACCTGCGGGTAGACCTGCTGTCCGCGGCCGGCCTGTTTGGGGCCCTCCAAGTATCAAAAAGAGAGCTTCACTCCAGTGCGGATAAAGGCAGGGAGTAGCTAGGACTCTCGGTGTGTATTTGATTCATGAACCCCTGGGTAGACCGGCGGTCCACGCCCTGCCTTGGTTCCCGGGTACACCGGCTGTCCACGGCCGGACTCCGTACCTGGCCGCTGACGGCTGGGGTAGACCAGGTGTCCGAGCTCGGACTTCGTTCCTGAGGATGGAACCTGCGGGTAGACCTGCTGTCCGCGGCCGGCCTGTCCGGGGCCCTCCAAGTATCAAAAAGAGACCTTCACTCCAGTGCGGGTAAAGGCAGGGAGTAGCTAGGACTCTCGGTGTGTATTTGATTCATGAACCCCTGGGTAGACCGGCGGTCCGCGCCCTGCCTTGGTTCCCGGGTAGACCGGCTGTCCACGCCTGGACTTATAACCTGGCTTTTGACGGCTGGGGTAGACCAGGTGTCCGCGCTCGGACTTAGTTCCTGACGACGGAACCTGCGGGTAGACCTGCTGTCCGCGGCCGGCCTGTCCGGGGCCCTCCAAGTATCAAAAAGAAGACCTTCACTCCAGTGCGGGTAAAGGCAGGGTGTAGCTAGGACTCTCTTTAACTGGGGGCGTCCATAGCTGGCTGCCGAGCCCGTGGCTAGACCTGTTCCCCCGCGACCGGCCTGTCCGGGGCCCTCCAAGTATCAAAAAGAGACCTTCACTCCAGTGCGGGTAAAGGCAGGGAGTAGCTAGGACTCTCGGTGTGTATTTGATTCATGAACCCCTGGGTAGACCGGCGATCCGCGCCCTGCCTTGGTTCCTGGGTAGACCGGCTGTCCTCGGCCGGACTCGGTACCTGGCCGCTGACGGCTGGGGTAGACCAGGTGTCCGCGCTCGGACTTAGTTCCTGAGGACGGAACCTGCGGGTAGACCTGCTGTCCGCGGCCGGCCTGTCCGGGGCCCTCCAAGTATCAAAAAGAGACCTTCACTCCAGTGCGGGTAAAGGCAGGGAGTAGCTAGGACTCTCGGTGTGTATTTGATTCATGAACCCCTGGGTAGACCGGCGATCCGCGCCCTGCCTTGGTTCCTGGGTAGACCGGCTGTCCTCGGCCGGACTCGGTACCTGGCCGCTGACGGCTGGGGTAGACCAGGTGTCCGCGCTCGGACTTAGTTCCTGAGGACGGAACCTGCGGGTAGACCTGCTGTCCGCGGCCGGCCTGTCCGGGGCCCTCCAAGTATCAAAAAGAGACCTTCACTCCAGTGCGGGTAAAGGCAGGGAGTAGCTAGGACTCTCGGTGTGTATTTGATTCATGAACCCCTGGGTAGACCGGCTGTCCTCGCCCTGCCTTGGTTCCCGGGTAGACCGGCTGTCCACGGCCGGACTCGGTACCTGGCCGCTGACGGCTGGGGTAGACCAGGTGTCCGCGCTCGGACTTAGTTCCTGAGGACGGAACCTGCGGGTAGACCTGCTGTCCGCGGCCGGCCTGTTTGGGGCCCTCCAAGTATCAAAAAGGAGAGCTTCACTCCAGTGCGGGTAAAGGCAGGGAGTAGCTAGGACTCTCGGTGTGTATTTGATTCATGAACCCCTGGGTAGACCGGCTGTCCGCGCCCTGGCTTGTTTCTTGGGTAGACCGGCTGTCCACGGCCGGACTCCGTACCTGGCCGCTGACGGCTGGGGTAGACCAGGTGTCCGCGCTCGGACTTAGTTCCTGAGGACGGAACCTGCGGGTAGACCTGCTGTCCGCGGCCGGCCTGTCCGGGGCCCTCCAAGTATCTAAAAGGAGAGCTTCACTCCAGTGCGGGTAAAGGCAGGGAGTAGCTAGGACTCTCGGTGTGTATTTGATTCATGAACCCCTGGGTAGACCGGCTGTCCTCGCCCTGGCTTGGTTCCTGGGTAGACCGGCTGTCCACGGCTGGACTTGGTACCTGGCTTCTGACGGCTGGGGTAGACCAGGTGTCCGCGCTCGGACTTAGTTCCTGAGGACGGAACCTGCGGGTAGACCTGCTGTCCGCGGCCGGCCTGTTTGGGGCCCTCCAAGTATCAAAAAGAAGACCTTCACTCCAGTGCGGGTAAAGGCAGGGAGTAGCTAGGACTCTCGGTGTGTATTTGATTCATGAACCCCTGGGTAGACCGGCTGTCCTTGCCCTGGCTTGTTTCTTGGGTAGACCGGCTGTCCACGGCCGGACTCCGTACATGGCCGCTGACGGCTGGGGTAGACCAGGTGTCCGCGCTCGGACTTAGTTCCTGACGACGGAACCTGCGGGTAGACCTGCTGTCCGCGGCCGGCCTGTCCGGAGCCCTCCAAGTATCAAAAAGGAGAGCTTCACTCCAGTGCGGGTAAAGGCAGGGAGTAGCTAGGACTCTCTTTAACTGAGGGCGTACGTTGCTGGCTGCCGAGCCCGTGGCTAGACCTGTTCCCCCGCGGCCGGCCTGTCCGGGGCCCTCCAAGTATCAAAAAGGAGAGCTTCACTCCAGTGCGGGTAAAGGCAGGGAGTAGCTAGGACTCTCGGTGCGTATTTGATTCATGAACCCCTGGGTAGACCGGCTGTCCGCGCCCTACCTTGGTTCCCGGGTAGACCGGCTGTCCACGGCCGGACTCCGTACATGGCCGCTGACGGCTGGGGTAGACCAGGTGTCCGCGCTCGGACTTAGTTCCTGAGGACGGAACCTGCGGGTAGACCTGCTGTCCGCGGCCGGCCTGTTTGGGGCCCTCCAAGTATCAAAAAGGAGACCTTCACTCCAGTGCGGGTAAAGGCAGGGAGTAGCTAGGACTCTCGGTGTGTATTTGATTCATGAACCCCTGGGTAGTCCGGCGGTCCGCGCCCTGCCTTGTTTCTTGGGTAGACCGGCTGTCCACGGCCGGACTCCGTACCTGGCCGCTGACGGCTGGGGTAGACCAGGTGTCCGCGCTCGGACTTAGTTCCTGAGGACGGAACCTGCGGGTAGACCTGCTGTCCGCGGCCGGCCCGTCCGGGGCCCTCCAAGTATCAAAAAGAGACCTTCACTCCAAGGCGGGTAAAGGCAGGGAGTAGCTAGGACTCTCGGTGTATATTTGATTCATGAACCCCTGGGTAGACCGGCGGTCCGCGCCCTGCCTCGGTTCCTGGGTAGACCGGCTGTCCACGGCCGGACTCCGTACCTGGCCGCTGACGGCTGGGGTAGACCAGGTGTCCGCGCTCGGACTTAGTTCCTGAGGACGGAACCTGCGGGTAGACCTGCTGTCCGCGGCCGGCCTGTCCGGGGCCCTCCAAGTATCAAAAAGAGACCTTCACTCCAGTGCGGGTAAAGGCAGGGAGTAGCTAGGACTCTCGGTGTGTATTTGATTCATGAACCCCTGGGTAGACCGGCTGTCCGCGCCCTGGCTTGTTTCTTGGGTAGACCGGCTGTCCACGGCCGGACTTATTTCCTGACGACGGAACCTGCGGGTAGACCTGCTGTCCGCGGCCGGCCTGTCCGGGGCCCTCCAAGTATCAAAAAGGAGAGCTTCACTCCAGTGCGGGTAAAGGCAGGGAGTAGCTAGGACTCTCGGTGTGTATTTGATTCATGAACCCCTGGGTAGACCGGCGGTCCGCGCCCTGCCTTGGTTCCCGGGTAGACCGGCTGTCCACGGCCGGACTCGGTACCTGGCCGCTGACGGCTGGGGTAGACCAGGTGTCCGCGCTCGGACTTAGTTCCTGACGACGGAACCTGCGGGTAGACCTGCTGTCCGCGGCCGGCCTGTCCGGGGCCCTCCAAGTATCAAAAAGGAGAGCTTCACTCCAGTGCGGGTAAAGGCAGGGAGTAGCTAGGACTCTCGGTGTGTATTTGATTCATGAACCCCTGGGTAGACCGGCTGTCCGCGCCCTGGCTTGTTTCTTGGGTAGACCGGCTGTCCACGGCCGGACTCCGTACCTGGCCGCTGACGGCTGGGGTAGACCAGGTGTCCGCGCTCGGACTTAGTTCCTGAGGACGGAACCTGCGGGTAGACCTGCTGTCCGCGGCCGGCCTGTCCGGGGCCCTCCAAGTATCTAAAAGGAGAGCTTCACTCCAGTGCGGGTAAAGGCAGGGAGTAGCTAGGACTCTCGGTGTGTATTTGATTCATGAACCCCTGGGTAGACCGGCGGTCCGCGCCCTGCCTTGGTTCCTGGGTAGACCGGCTGTCCACGGCTGGACTTGGTACCTGGCTTCTGACGGCTGGGGTAGACCAGGTGTCCGCGCTCGGACTTAGTTCCTGACGACGGAACCTGCGGGTAGACCTGCTGTCCGCGGCCGGCCTGTTTGGGGCCCTCCAAGTATCAAAAAGAAGACCTTCACTCCAGTGCGGGTAAAGGCAGGGAGTAGCTAGGACTCTCGGTGTGTATTTGATTCATGAACCCCTGGGTAGACCGGCGGTCCACGCCCTGCCTTGGTTCCCGGGTACACCGGCTGTCCACGGCCGGACTCCGTACATGGCCGCTGACGGCTGGGGTAGACCAGGTGTCCGCGCTCGGACTTAGTTCCTGAGGACGGAACCTGCGGGTAGACCTGCTGTCCGCGGCCGGCCTGTTTGGGGCCCTCCAAGTATCAAAAAGAGAGCTTCACTCCAGTGCGGATAAAGGCAGGGAGTAGCTAGGACTCTCGGTGTGTATTTGATTCATGAACCCCTGGGTAGACCGGCGGTCCACGCCCTGCCTTGGTTCCCGGGTACACCGGCTGTCCACGGCCGGACTCCGTACCTGGCCGCTGACGGCTGGGGTAGACCAGGTGTCCGAGCTCGGACTTCGTTCCTGAGGATGGAACCTGCGGGTAGACCTGCTGTCCGCGGCCGGCCTGTCCGGGGCCCTCCAAGTATCAAAAAGAGACCTTCACTCCAGTGCGGGTAAAGGCAGGGAGTAGCTAGGACTCTCGGTGTGTATTTGATTCATGAACCCCTGGGTAGACCGGCGGTCCGCGCCCTGCCTTGGTTCCCGGGTAGACCGGCTGTCCACGCCTGGACTTATAACCTGGCTTTTGACGGCTGGGGTAGACCAGGTGTCCGCGCTCGGACTTAGTTCCTGACGACGGAACCTGCGGGTAGACCTGCTGTCCGCGGCCGGCCTGTCCGGGGCCCTCCAAGTATCAAAAAGAAGACCTTCACTCCAGTGCGGGTAAAGGCAGGGTGTAGCTAGGACTCTCTTTAACTGGGGGCGTATGTAGCTGGCTGCCGAGCCCGTGGCTAGACCTGTTCCCCCGCGACCGGCCTGTCCGGGGCCCTCCAAGTATCAAAAAGAGACCTTCACTCCAGTGCGGGTAAAGGCAGGGAGTAGCTCGGACTCTCGGTGTGTATTTGATTCATGAACCCCTGGGTAGACCGGCGATCCGCGCCCTGCCTTGGTTCCTGGGTAGACCGGCTGTCCTCGGCCGGACTCGGTACCTGGCCGCTGACGGCTGGGGTAGACCAGGTGTCCGCGCTCGGACTTAGTTCCCTGAGGACGGAACCTGCGGGTAGACCTGCTGTCCGCGGCCGGCCTGTCCGGGGCCCTCCAAGTATCAAAAAGAGACCTTCACTCCAGTGCGGGTAAAGGCAGGGAGTAGCTAGGACTCTCGGTGTGTATTTGATTCATGAACCCCTGGGTAGACCGGCGATCCGCGCCCTGCCTTGGTTCCTGGGTAGACCGGCTGTCCTCGGCCGGACTCGGTACCTGGCCGCTGACGGCTGGGGTAGACCAGGTGTCCGCGCTCGGACTTAGTTCCTGAGGACGGAACCTGCGGGTAGACCTGCTGTCCGCGGCCGGCCTGTCCGGGGCCCTCCAAGTATCAAAAAGAGACCTTCACTCCAGTGCGGGTAAAGGCAGGGAGTAGCTAGGACTCTCGGTGTGTATTTGATTCATGAACCCCTGGGTAGACCGGCTGTCCTCGCCCTGCCTTGGTTCCCGGGTAGACCGGCTGTCCACGGCCGGACTCGGTACCTGGCCGCTGACGGCTGGGGTAGACCAGGTGTCCGCGCTCGGACTTAGTTCCTGAGGACGGAACCTGCGGGTAGACCTGCTGTCCGCGGCCGGCCTGTTTGGGGCCCTCCAAGTATCAAAAAGGAGAGCTTCACTCCAGTGCGGGTAAAGGCAGGGAGTAGCTAGGACTCTCGGTGTGTATTTGATTCATGAACCCCTGGGTAGACCGGCTGTCCGCGCCCTGGCTTGTTTCTTGGGTAGACCGGCTGTCCACGGCCGGACTCCGTACCTGGCCGCTGACGGCTGGGGTAGACCAGGTGTCCGCGCTCGGACTTAGTTCCTGAGGACGGAACCTGCGGGTAGACCTGCTGTCCGCGGCCGGCCTGTCCGGGGCCCTCCAAGTATCTAAAAGGAGAGCTTCACTCCAGTGCGGGTAAAGGCAGGGAGTAGCTAGGACTCTCGGTGTGTATTTGATTCATGAACCCCTGGGTAGACCGGCTGTCCTCGCCCTGGCTTGGTTCCTGGGTAGACCGGCTGTCCACGGCTGGACTTGGTACCTGGCTTCTGACGGCTGGGGTAGACCAGGTGTCCGCGCTCGGACTTAGTTCCTGAGGACGGAACCTGCGGGTAGACCTGCTGTCCGCGGCCGGCCTGTTTGGGGCCCTCCAAGTATCAAAAAGAAGACCTTCACTCCAGTGCGGGTAAAGGCAGGGAGTAGCTAGGACTCTCGGTGTGTATTTGATTCATGAACCCCTGGGTAGACCGGCTGTCCTTGCCCTGGCTTGTTTCTTGGGTAGACCGGCTGTCCACGGCCGGACTCCGTACATGGCCGCTGACGGCTGGGGTAGACCAGGTGTCCGCGCTCGGACTTAGTTCCTGACGACGGAACCTGCGGGTAGACCTGCTGTCCGCGGCCGGCCTGTCCGGAGCCCTCCAAGTATCAAAAAGGAGAGCTTCACTCCAGTGCGGGTAAAGGCAGGGAGTAGCTAGGACTCTCTTTAACTGAGGGCGTACGTTGCTGGCTGCCGAGCCCGTGGCTAGACCTGTTCCCCCGCGGCCGGCCTGTCCGGGGCCCTCCAAGTATCAAAAAGGAGAGCTTCACTCCAGTGCGGGTAAAGGCAGGGAGTAGCTAGGACTCTCGGTGCGTATTTGATTCATGAACCCCTGGGTAGACCGGCTGTCCGCGCCCTACCTTGGTTCCCGGGTAGACCGGCTGTCCACGGCCGGACTCCGTACATGGCCGCTGACGGCTGGGGTAGACCAGGTGTCCGCGCTCGGACTTAGTTCCTGAGGACGGAACCTGCGGGTAGACCTGCTGTCCGCGGCCGGCCTGTTTGGGGCCCTCCAAGTATCAAAAAGGAGACCTTCACTCCAGTGCGGGTAAAGGCAGGGAGTAGCTAGGACTCTCGGTGTGTATTTGATTCATGAACCCCTGGGTAGTCCGGCGGTCCGCGCCCTGCCTTGTTTCTTGGGTAGACCGGCTGTCCACGGCCGGACTCCGTACCTGGCCGCTGACGGCTGGGGTAGACCAGGTGTCCGCGCTCGGACTTAGTTCCTGAGGACGGAACCTGCGGGTAGACCTGCTGTCCGCGGCCGGCCCGTCCGGGGCCCTCCAAGTATCAAAAAGAGACCTTCACTCCAAGGCGGGTAAAGGCAGGGAGTAGCTAGGACTCTCGGTGTATATTTGATTCATGAACCCCTGGGTAGACCGGCGGTCCGCGCCCTGCCTCGGTTCCTGGGTAGACCGGCTGTCCACGGCCGGACTCCGTACCTGGCCGCTGACGGCTGGGGTAGACCAGGTGTCCGCGCTCGGACTTAGTTCCTGAGGACGGAACCTGCGGGTAGACCTGCTGTCCGCGGCCGGCCTGTCCGGGGCCCTCCAAGTATCAAAAAGAGACCTTCACTCCAGTGCGGGTAAAGGCAGGGAGTAGCTAGGACTCTCGGTGTGTATTTGATTCATGAACCCCTGGGTAGACCGGCTGTCCGCGCCCTGGCTTGTTTCTTGGGTAGACCGGCTGTCCACGGCCGGACTTATTTCCTGACGACGGAACCTGCGGGTAGACCTGCTGTCCGCGGCCGGCCTGTCCGGGGCCCTCCAAGTATCAAAAAGGAGAGCTTCACTCCAGTGCGGGTAAAGGCAGGGAGTAGCTAGGACTCTCGGTGTGTATTTGATTCATGAACCCCTGGGTAGACCGGCGGTCCGCGCCCTGCCTTGGTTCCCGGGTAGACCGGCTGTCCACGGCCGGACTCGGTACCTGGCCGCTGACGGCTGGGGTAGACCAGGTGTCCGCGCTCGGACTTAGTTCCTGAGGACGGAACCTGCGGGTAGACCTGCTGTCCGCGGCCGGCCTGTCCGGGGCCCTCCAAGTATCAAAAAGGAGAGCTTCACTCCAGTGCGGGTAAAGGCAGGGAGTAGCTAGGACTCTCGGTGTGTATTTGATTCATGAACCCCTGGGTAGACCGGCTGTCCGCGCCCTGGCTTGTTTCTTGGGTAGACCGGCTGTCCACGGCCGGACTCCGTACCTGGCCGCTGACGGCTGGGGTAGACCAGGTGTCCGCGCTCGGACTTAGTTCCTGAGGACGGAACCTGCGGGTAGACCTGCTGTCCGCGGCCGGCCTGTCCGGGGCCCTCCAAGTATCTAAAAGGAGAGCTTCACTCCAGTGCGGGTAAAGGCAGGGAGTAGCTAGGACTCTCGGTGTGTATTTGATTCATGAACCCCTGGGTAGACCGGCTGTCCTCGCCCTGGCTTGGTTCCTGGGTAGACCGGCTGTCCACGGCTGGACTTGGTACCTGGCTTCTGACGGCTGGGGTAGACCAGGTGTCCGCGCTCGGACTTAGTTCCTGACGACGGAACCTGCGGGTAGACCTGCTGTCCGCGGCCGGCCTGTTTGGGGCCCTCCAAGTATCAAAAAGAAGACCTTCACTCCAGTGCGGGTAAAGGCAGGGAGTAGCTAGGACTCTCGGTGTGTATTTGATTCATGAACCCCTGGGTAGACCGGCGGTCCACGCCCTGCCTTGGTTCCCGGGTACACCGGCTGTCCACGGCCGGACTCCGTACATGGCCGCTGACGGCTGGGGTAGACCAGGTGTCCGCGCTCGGACTTAGTTCCTGAGGACGGAACCTGCGGGTAGACCTGCTGTCCGCGGCCGGCCTGTTTGGGGCCCTCCAAGTATCAAAAAGAGAGCTTCACTCCAGTGCGGATAAAGGCAGGGAGTAGCTAGGACTCTCGGTGTGTATTTGATTCATGAACCCCTGGGTAGACCGGCGGTCCACGCCCTGCCTTGGTTCCCGGGTACACCGGCTGTCCACGGCCGGACTCCGTACCTGGCCGCTGACGGCTGGGGTAGACCAGGTGTCCGAGCTCGGACTTCGTTCCTGAGGATGGAACCTGCGGGTAGACCTGCTGTCCGCGGCCGGCCTGTCCGGGGCCCTCCAAGTATCAAAAAGAGACCTTCACTCCAGTGCGGGTAAAGGCAGGGAGTAGCTAGGACTCTCGGTGTGTATTTGATTCATGAACCCCTGGGTAGACCGGCGGTCCGCGCCCTGCCTTGGTTCCCGGGTAGACCGGCTGTCCACGCCTGGACTTATAACCTGGCTTTTGACGGCTGGGGTAGACCAGGTGTCCGCGCTCGGACTTAGTTCCTGACGACGGAACCTGCGGGTAGACTTGCTGTCCGCGGCCGGCCTGTCCGGGGCCCTCCAAGTATCAAAAAGAAGACCTTCACTCCAGTGCGGGTAAAGGCAGGGTGTAGCTAGGACTCTCTTTAACTGGGGGCGTACATAGCTGGCTGCCGAGCCCGTGGCTAGACCTGTTCCCCCGCGACCGGCCTGTCCGGGGCCCTCCAAGTATCAAAAAGGAGACCTTCACTCCAGTGCGGGTAAAGGCAGGGAGTAGCTAGGACTCTCGGTGTGTATTTGATTCATGAACCCCTGGGTAGACCGGCTGTCCGCGCCCTGGTTTGTTTCTTGGGTAGACCGGCTGTCCACGGCCGGACTCCGTACATGGCCGCTGACGGCTGGGGTAGACCAGGTGTCCGCGCTCGGACTTAGTTCCTGAGGACGGAACCTGCGGGTAGACCTGCTGTCCGCGGCCGGCCTGTCCGGGGCCCTCCAAGTATCAAAAAGAGACCTTCACTCCAGTGCGGGTAAAGGCAGGGAGTAGCTAGGACTCTCGGTGTGTATTTGATTCATGAACCCCTGGGTAGACCGGCTGTCCTCGCCCTGCCTTGGTTCCCGGGTAGACCGGCTGTCCACGGCCGGACTCGGTACCTGGCCGCTGACGGCTGGGGTAGACCAGGTGTCCGCGCTCGGACTTAGTTCCTGAGGACGGAACCTGCGGGTAGACCTGCTGTCCGCGGCCGGCCTGTTTGGGGCCCTCCAAGTATCAAAAAGGAGAGCTTCACTCCAGTGCGGGTAAAGGCAGGGAGTAGCTAGGACTCTCGGTGTGTATTTGATTCATGAACCCCTGGGTAGACCGGCTGTCCGCGCCCTGGCTTGTTTCTTGGGTAGACCGGCTGTCCACGGCCGGACTCCGTACCTGGCCGCTGACGGCTGGGGTAGACCAGGTGTCCGCGCTCGGACTTAGTTCCTGAGGACGGAACCTGCGGGTAGACCTGCTGTCCGCGGCCGGCCTGTCCGGGGCCCTCCAAGTATCTAAAAGGAGAGCTTCACTCCAGTGCGGGTAAAGGCAGGGAGTAGCTAGGACTCTCGGTGTGTATTTGATTCATGAACCCCTGGGTAGACCGGCTGTCCTCGCCCTGGCTTGGTTCCTGGGTAGACCGGCTGTCCACGGCTGGACTTGGTACCTGGCTTCTGACGGCTGGGGTAGACCAGGTGTCCGCGCTCGGACTTAGTTCCTGAGGACGGAACCTGCGGGTAGACCTGCTGTCCGCGGCCGGCCTGTTTGGGGCCCTCCAAGTATCAAAAAGAAGACCTTCACTCCAGTGCGGGTAAAGGCAGGGAGTAGCTAGGACTCTCGGTGTGTATTTGATTCATGAACCCCTGGGTAGACCGGCTGTCCTTGCCCTGGCTTGTTTCTTGGGTAGACCGGCTGTCCACGGCCGGACTCCGTACATGGCCGCTGACGGCTGGGGTAGACCAGGTGTCCGCGCTCGGACTTAGTTCCTGACGACGGAACCTGCGGGTAGACCTGCTGTCCGCGGCCGGCCTGTCCGGAGCCCTCCAAGTATCAAAAAGGAGAGCTTCACTCCAGTGCGGGTAAAGGCAGGGAGTAGCTAGGACTCTCTTTAACTGAGGGCGTACGTTGCTGGCTGCCGAGCCCGTGGCTAGACCTGTTCCCCCGCGGCCGGCCTGTCCGGGGCCCTCCAAGTATCAAAAAGGAGAGCTTCACTCCAGTGCGGGTAAAGGCAGGGAGTAGCTAGGACTCTCGGTGCGTATTTGATTCATGAACCCCTGGGTAGACCGGCTGTCCGCGCCCTACCTTGGTTCCCGGGTAGACCGGCTGTCCACGGCCGGACTCCGTACATGGCCGCTGACGGCTGGGGTAGACCAGGTGTCCGCGCTCGGACTTAGTTCCTGAGGACGGAACCTGCGGGTAGACCTGCTGTCCGCGGCCGGCCTGTTTGGGGCCCTCCAAGTATCAAAAAGGAGACCTTCACTCCAGTGCGGGTAAAGGCAGGGAGTAGCTAGGACTCTCGGTGTGTATTTGATTCATGAACCCCTGGGTAGTCCGGCGGTCCGCGCCCTGCCTTGTTTCTTGGGTAGACCGGCTGTCCACGGCCGGACTCCGTACCTGGCCGCTGACGGCTGGGGTAGACCAGGTGTCCGCGCTCGGACTTAGTTCCTGAGGACGGAACCTGCGGGTAGACCTGCTGTCCGCGGCCGGCCCGTCCGGGGCCCTCCAAGTATCAAAAAGAGACCTTCACTCCAGTGCGGATAAAGGCAGGGAGTAGCTAGGACTCTCGGTGTGTATTTGATTCATGAACCCCTGGGTAGACCGGCGGTCCACGCCCTGCCTTGGTTCCCGGGTACACCGGCTGTCCACGGCCGGACTCCGTACCTGGCCGCTGACGGCTGGGGTAGACCAGGTGTCCGAGCTCGGACTTCGTTCCTGAGGATGGAACCTGCGGGTAGACCTGCTGTCCGCGGCCGGCCTGTCCGGGGCCCTCCAAGTATCAAAAAGAGACCTTCACTCCAGTGCGGGTAAAGGCAGGGAGTAGCTAGGACTCTCGGTGTGTATTTGATTCATGAACCCCTGGGTAGACCGGCGGTCCGCGCCCTGCCTTGGTTCCCGGGTAGACCGGCTGTCCACGCCTGGACTTATAACCTGGCTTTTGACGGCTGGGGTAGACCAGGTGTCCGCGCTCGGACTTAGTTCCTGACGACGGAACCTGCGGGTAGACCTGCTGTCCGCGGCCGGCCTGTCCGGGGCCCTCCAAGTATCAAAAAGAAGACCTTCACTCCAGTGCGGGTAAAGGCAGGGTGTAGCTAGGACTCTCTTTAACTGGGGGCGTCCATAGCTGGCTGCCGAGCCCGTGGCTAGACCTGTTCCCCCGCGACCGGCCTGTCCGGGGCCCTCCAAGTATCAAAAAGAGACCTTCACTCCAGTGCGGGTAAAGGCAGGGAGTAGCTAGGACTCTCGGTGTGTATTTGATTCATGAACCCCTGGGTAGACCGGCGATCCGCGCCCTGCCTTGGTTCCTGGGTAGACCGGCTGTCCTCGGCCGGACTCGGTACCTGGCCGCTGACGGCTGGGGTAGACCAGGTGTCCGCGCTCGGACTTAGTTCCTGAGGACGGAACCTGCGGGTAGACCTGCTGTCCGCGGCCGGCCTGTCCGGGGCCCTCCAAGTATCAAAAAGAGACCTTCACTCCAGTGCGGGTAAAGGCAGGGAGTAGCTAGGACTCTCGGTGTGTATTTGATTCATGAACCCCTGGGTAGACCGGCGATCCGCGCCCTGCCTTGGTTCCTGGGTAGACCGGCTGTCCTCGGCCGGACTCGGTACCTGGCCGCTGACGGCTGGGGTAGACCAGGTGTCCGCGCTCGGACTTAGTTCCTGAGGACGGAACCTGCGGGTAGACCTGCTGTCCGCGGCCGGCCTGTCCGGGGCCCTCCAAGTATCAAAAAGAGACCTTCACTCCAGTGCGGGTAAAGGCAGGGAGTAGCTAGGACTCTCGGTGTGTATTTGATTCATGAACCCCTGGGTAGACCGGCTGTCCTCGCCCTGCCTTGGTTCCCGGGTAGACCGGCTGTCCACGGCCGGACTCGGTACCTGGCCGCTGACGGCTGGGGTAGACCAGGTGTCCGCGCTCGGACTTAGTTCCTGAGGACGGAACCTGCGGGTAGACCTGCTGTCCGCGGCCGGCCTGTTTGGGGCCCTCCAAGTATCAAAAAGGAGAGCTTCACTCCAGTGCGGGTAAAGGCAGGGAGTAGCTAGGACTCTCGGTGTGTATTTGATTCATGAACCCCTGGGTAGACCGGCTGTCCGCGCCCTGGCTTGTTTCTTGGGTAGACCGGCTGTCCACGGCCGGACTCCGTACCTGGCCGCTGACGGCTGGGGTAGACCAGGTGTCCGCGCTCGGACTTAGTTCCTGAGGACGGAACCTGCGGGTAGACCTGCTGTCCGCGGCCGGCCTGTCCGGGGCCCTCCAAGTATCTAAAAGGAGAGCTTCACTCCAGTGCGGGTAAAGGCAGGGAGTAGCTAGGACTCTCGGTGTGTATTTGATTCATGAACCCCTGGGTAGACCGGCTGTCCTCGCCCTGGCTTGGTTCCTGGGTAGACCGGCTGTCCACGGCTGGACTTGGTACCTGGCTTCTGACGGCTGGGGTAGACCAGGTGTCCGCGCTCGGACTTAGTTCCTGAGGACGGAACCTGCGGGTAGACCTGCTGTCCGCGGCCGGCCTGTTTGGGGCCCTCCAAGTATCAAAAAGAAGACCTTCACTCCAGTGCGGGTAAAGGCAGGGAGTAGCTAGGACTCTCGGTGTGTATTTGATTCATGAACCCCTGGGTAGACCGGCTGTCCTTGCCCTGGCTTGTTTCTTGGGTAGACCGGCTGTCCACGGCCGGACTCCGTACATGGCCGCTGACGGCTGGGGTAGACCAGGTGTCCGCGCTCGGACTTAGTTCCTGACGACGGAACCTGCGGGTAGACCTGCTGTCCGCGGCCGGCCTGTCCGGAGCCCTCCAAGTATCAAAAAGGAGAGCTTCACTCCAGTGCGGGTAAAGGCAGGGAGTAGCTAGGACTCTCTTTAACTGAGGGCGTACGTTGCTGGCTGCCGAGCCCGTGGCTAGACCTGTTCCCCCGCGGCCGGCCTGTCCGGGGCCCTCCAAGTATCAAAAAGGAGAGCTTCACTCCAGTGCGGGTAAAGGCAGGGAGTAGCTAGGACTCTCGGTGCGTATTTGATTCATGAACCCCTGGGTAGACCGGCTGTCCGCGCCCTACCTTGGTTCCCGGGTAGACCGGCTGTCCACGGCCGGACTCCGTACATGGCCGCTGACGGCTGGGGTAGACCAGGTGTCCGCGCTCGGACTTAGTTCCTGAGGACGGAACCTGCGGGTAGACCTGCTGTCCGCGGCCGGCCTGTTTGGGGCCCTCCAAGTATCAAAAAGGAGACCTTCACTCCAGTGCGGGTAAAGGCAGGGAGTAGCTAGGACTCTCGGTGTGTATTTGATTCATGAACCCCTGGGTAGTCCGGCGGTCCGCGCCCTGCCTTGTTTCTTGGGTAGACCGGCTGTCCACGGCCGGACTCCGTACCTGGCCGCTGACGGCTGGGGTAGACCAGGTGTCCGCGCTCGGACTTAGTTCCTGAGGACGGAACCTGCGGGTAGACCTGCTGTCCGCGGCCGGCCCGTCCGGGGCCCTCCAAGTATCAAAAAGAGACCTTCACTCCAAGGCGGGTAAAGGCAGGGAGTAGCTAGGACTCTCGGTGTATATTTGATTCATGAACCCCTGGGTAGACCGGCGGTCCGCGCCCTGCCTCGGTTCCTGGGTAGACCGGCTGTCCACGGCCGGACTCCGTACCTGGCCGCTGACGGCTGGGGTAGACCAGGTGTCCGCGCTCGGACTTAGTTCCTGAGGACGGAACCTGCGGGTAGACCTGCTGTCCGCGGCCGGCCTGTCCGGGGCCCTCCAAGTATCAAAAAGAGACCTTCACTCCAGTGCGGGTAAAGGCAGGAGTAGCTAGGACTCTCGGTGTGTATTTGATTCATGAACCCCTGGGTAGACCGGCTGTCCGCGCCCTGGCTTGTTTCTTGGGTAAACCGGCTGTCCACGGCCGGACTTATTTCCTGACGACGGAACCTGCGGGTAGACCTGCTGTCCGCGGCCGGCCTGTCCGGGGCCCTCCAAGTATCAAAAAGGAGAGCTTCACTCCAGTGCGGGTAAAGGCAGGGAGTAGCTAGGACTCTCGGTGTGTATTTGATTCATGAACCCCTGGGTAGACCGGCGGTCCGCGCCCTGCCTTGGTTCCCGGGTAGACCGGCTGTCCACGGCCGGACTCGGTACCTGGCCGCTGACGGCTGGGGTAGACCAGGTGTCCGCGCTCGGACTTAGTCATGAGGACGGAACCTGCGGGTAGACCTGCTGTCCGCGGCCGGCCTGTCCGGGGCCCTCCAAGTATCAAAAAGGAGAGCTTCACTCCAGTGCGGGTAAAGGCAGGGAGTAGCTAGGACTCTCGGTGTGTATTTGATTCATGAACCCCTGGGTAGACCGGCTGTCCGCGCCCTGGCTTGTTTCTTGGGTAGACCGGCTGTCCACGGCCGGACTCCGTACCTGGCCGCTGACGGCTGGGGTAGACCAGGTGTCCGCGCTCGGACTTAGTTCCTGAGGACGGAACCTGCGGGTAGACCTGCTGTCCGCGGCCGGCCTGTCCGGGGCCCTCCAAGTATCTAAAAGGAGAGCTTCACTCCAGTGCGGGTAAAGGCAGGGAGTAGCTAGGACTCTCGGTGTGTATTTGATTCATGAACCCCTGGGTAGACCGGCGGTCCGCGCCCTGCCTTGGTTCCTGGGTAGACCGGCTGTCCACGGCTGGACTTGGTACCTGGCTTCTGACGGCTGGGGTAGACCAGGTGTCCGCGCTCGGACTTAGTTCCTGACGACGGAACCTGCGGGTAGACCTGCTGTCCGCGGCCGGCCTGTTTGGGGCCCTCCAAGTATCAAAAGAAGACCTTCACTCCAGTGCGGGTAAAGGCAGGGAGTAGCTAGGACTCTCGGTGTGTATTTGATTCATGAACCCCTGGGTAGACCGGCGGTCCACGCCCTGCCTTGGTTCCCGGGTACACCGGCTGTCCACGGCCGGACTCCGTACATGGCCGCTGACGGCTGGGGTAGACCAGGTGTCCGCGCTCGGACTTAGTTCCTGAGGACGGAACCTGCGGGTAGACCTGCTGTCCGCGGCCGGCCTGTTTGGGGCCCTCCAAGTATCAAAAAGAGAGCTTCACTCCAGTGCGGATAAAGGCAGGGAGTAGCTAGGACTCTCGGTGTGTATTTGATTCATGAACCCCTGGGTAGACCGGCGGTCCACGCCCTGCCTTGGTTCCCGGGTACACCGGCTGTCCACGGCCGGACTCCGTACCTGGCCGCTGACGGCTGGGGTAGACCAGGTGTCCGAGCTCGGACTTCGTTCCTGAGGATGGAACCTGCGGGTAGACCTGCTGTCCGCGGCCGGCCTGTCCGGGGCCCTCCAAGTATCAAAAAGAGACCTTCACTCCAGTGCGGGTAAAGGCAGGGAGTAGCTAGGACTCTCGGTGTGTATTTGATTCATGAACCCCTGGGTAGACCGGCGGTCCGCGCCCTGCCTTGGTTCCCGGGTAGACCGGCTGTCCACGCCTGGACTTATAACCTGGCTTTTGACGGCTGGGGTAGACCAGGTGTCCGCGCTCGGACTTAGTTCCTGACGACGGAACCTGCGGGTAGACTTGCTGTCCGCGGCCGGCCTGTCCGGGGCCCTCCAAGTATCAAAAAGAAGACCTTCACTCCAGTGCGGGTAAAGGCAGGGTGTAGCTAGGACTCTCTTTAACTGGGGGCGTACATAGCTGGCTGCCGAGCCCGTGGCTAGACCTGTTCCCCCGCGACCGGCCTGTCCGGGGCCCTCCAAGTATCAAAAAGGAGACCTTCACTCCAGTGCGGGTAAAGGCAGGGAGTAGCTAGGACTCTCGGTGTGTATTTGATTCATGAACCCCTGGGTAGACCGGCTGTCCGCGCCCTGGTTTGTTTCTTGGGTAGACCGGCTGTCCACGGCCGGACTCCGTACATGGCCGCTGACGGCTGGGGTAGACCAGGTGTCCGCGCTCGGACTTAGTTCCTGAGGACGGAACCTGCGGGTAGACCTGCTGTCCGCGGCCGGCCTGTCCGGGGCCCTCCAAGTATCAAAAAGAGACCTTCACTCCAGTGCGGGTAAAGGCAGGGAGTAGCTAGGACTCTCGGTGTGTATTTGATTCATGAACCCCTGGGTAGACCGGCTGTCCTCGCCCTGCCTTGGTTCCCGGGTAGACCGGCTGTCCACGGCCGGACTCGGTACCTGGCCGCTGACGGCTGGGGTAGACCAGGTGTCCGCGCTCGGACTTAGTTCCTGAGGACGGAACCTGCGGGTAGACCTGCTGTCCGCGGCCGGCCTGTTTGGGGCCCTCCAAGTATCAAAAAGGAGAGCTTCACTCCAGTGCGGGTAAAGGCAGGGAGTAGCTAGGACTCTCGGTGTGTATTTGATTCATGAACCCCTGGGTAGACCGGCTGTCCGCGCCCTGGCTTGTTTCTTGGGTAGACCGGCTGTCCACGGCCGGACTCCGTACCTGGCCGCTGACGGCTGGGGTAGACCAGGTGTCCGCGCTCGGACTTAGTTCCTGAGGACGGAACCTGCGGGTAGACCTGCTGTCCGCGGCCGGCCTGTCCGGGGCCCTCCAAGTATCTAAAAGGAGAGCTTCACTCCAGTGCGGGTAAAGGCAGGGAGTAGCTAGGACTCTCGGTGTGTATTTGATTCATGAACCCCTGGGTAGACCGGCTGTCCTCGCCCTGGCTTGGTTCCTGGGTAGACCGGCTGTCCACGGCTGGACTTGGTACCTGGCTTCTGACGGCTGGGGTAGACCAGGTGTCCGCGCTCGGACTTAGTTCCTGAGGACGGAACCTGCGGGTAGACCTGCTGTCCGCGGCCGGCCTGTTTGGGGCCCTCCAAGTATCAAAAAGAAGACCTTCACTCCAGTGCGGGTAAAGGCAGGGAGTAGCTAGGACTCTCGGTGTGTATTTGATTCATGAACCCCTGGGTAGACCGGCGGTCCGCGCCCTGCCTCGGTTCCTGGGTAGACCGGCTGTCCACGGCCGGACTCCGTACCTGGCCGCTGACGGCTGGGGTAGACCAGGTGTCCGCGCTCGGACTTAGTTCCTGAGGACGGAACCTGCGGGTAGACCTGCTGTCCGCGGCCGGCCTGTTTGGGGCCCTCCAAGTATCAAAAAGAAGACCTTCACTCCAGTGCGGGTAAAGGCAGGGAGTAGCTAGGACTCTCTTTAACTGGGGGCGTATGTAGCTGGCTGCCGAGCCCGTGGCTAGACCTGTTCCCTCGCGGCCAGCCTGTCCGGGGCCCTCCAAGTATCAAAAAGGAGAGCTTCACTCCAGTGCGGGTAAAGGCAGGGAGTAGCTAGGACTCTCGGTGTGTATTTGATTCATGAACCCCTGGGTAGACCGGCGGTCCACGCCCTGCCTTGGTTCCCGGGTACACCGGCTGTCCACGGCCGGACTCCGTACATGGCCGCTGACGGCTGGGGTAGACCAGGTGTCCGCGCTCGGACTTTGTTCCTGAGGACGGAACCTGCGGGTAGACCTGCTGTCCGCGGCCGGCCTGTTTGGGGCCCTCCAAGTATCAAAAAGAGAGCTTCACTCCAGTGCGGATAAAGGCAGGGAGTAGCTAGGACTCTCGGTGTGTATTTGATTCATGAACCCCTGGGTAGACCGGCGGTCCACGCCCTGCCTTGGTTCCCGGGTACACCGGCTGTCCACGGCCGGACTCCGTACCTGGCCGCTGACGGCTGGGGTAGACCAGGTGTCCGAGCTCGGACTTCGTTCCTGAGGATGGAACCTGCGGGTAGACCTGCTGTCCGCGGCCGGCCTGTCCGGGGCCCTCCAAGTATCAAAAAGAGACCTTCACTCCAGTGCGGGTAAAGGCAGGGAGTAGCTAGGACTCTCGGTGTGTATTTGATTCATGAACCCCTGGGTAGACCGGCGGTCCGCGCCCTGCCTTGGTTCCCGGGTAGACCGGCTGTCCACGCCTGGACTTATAACCTGGCTTTTGACGGCTGGGGTAGACCAGGTGTCCGCGCTCGGACTTAGTTCCTGACGACGGAACCTGCGGGTAGACCTGCTGTCCGCGGCCGGCCTGTCCGGGGCCCTCCAAGTATCAAAAAGAAGACCTTCACTCCAGTGCGGGTAAAGGCAGGGTGTAGCTAGGACTCTCTTTAACTGGGGGCGTATGTAGCTGGCTGCCGAGCCCGTGGCTAGACCTGTTCCCCCGCGACCGGCCTGTCCGGGGCCCTCCAAGTATCAAAAAGAGACCTTCACTCCAGTGCGGGTAAAGGCAGGGAGTAGCTCGGACTCTCGGTGTGTATTTGATTCATGAACCCCTGGGTAGACCGGCGATCCGCGCCCTGCCTTGGTTCCTGGGTAGACCGGCTGTCCTCGGCCGGACTCGGTACCTGGCCGCTGACGGCTGGGGTAGACCAGGTGTCCGCGCTCGGACTTAGTTCCTGAGGACGGAACCTGCGGGTAGACCTGCTGTCCGCGGCCGGCCTGTCCGGGGCCCTCCAAGTATCAAAAAGAGACCTTCACTCCAGTGCGGGTAAAGGCAGGGAGTAGCTAGGACTCTCGGTGTGTATTTGATTCATGAACCCCTGGGTAGACCGGCGATCCGCGCCCTGCCTTGGTTCCTGGGTAGACCGGCTGTCCTCGGCCGGACTCGGTACCTGGCCGCTGACGGCTGGGGTAGACCAGGTGTCCGCGCTCGGACTTAGTTCCTGAGGACGGAACCTGCGGGTAGACCTGCTGTCCGCGGCCGGCCTGTCCGGGGCCCTCCAAGTATCAAAAAGAGACCTTCACTCCAGTGCGGGTAAAGGCAGGGAGTAGCTAGGACTCTCGGTGTGTATTTGATTCATGAACCCCTGGGTAGACCGGCTGTCCTCGCCCTGCCTTGGTTCCCGGGTAGACCGGCTGTCCACGGCCGGACTCGGTACCTGGCCGCTGACGGCTGGGGTAGACCAGGTGTCCGCGCTCGGACTTAGTTCCTGAGGACGGAACCTGCGGGTAGACCTGCTGTCCGCGGCCGGCCTGTTTGGGGCCCTCCAAGTATCAAAAAGGAGAGCTTCACTCCAGTGCGGGTAAAGGCAGGGAGTAGCTAGGACTCTCGGTGTGTATTTGATTCATGAACCCCTGGGTAGACCGGCTGTCCGCGCCCTGGCTTGTTTCTTGGGTAGACCGGCTGTCCACGGCCGGACTCCGTACCTGGCCGCTGACGGCTGGGGTAGACCAGGTGTCCGCGCTCGGACTTAGTTCCTGAGGACGGAACCTGCGGGTAGACCTGCTGTCCGCGGCCGGCCTGTCCGGGGCCCTCCAAGTATCTAAAAGGAGAGCTTCACTCCAGTGCGGGTAAAGGCAGGGAGTAGCTAGGACTCTCGGTGTGTATTTGATTCATGAACCCCTGGGTAGACCGGCTGTCCTCGCCCTGGCTTGGTTCCTGGGTAGACCGGCTGTCCACGGCTGGACTTGGTACCTGGCTTCTGACGGCTGGGGTAGACCAGGTGTCCGCGCTCGGACTTAGTTCCTGAGGACGGAACCTGCGGGTAGACCTGCTGTCCGCGGCCGGCCTGTTTGGGGCCCTCCAAGTATCAAAAAGAAGACCTTCACTCCAGTGCGGGTAAAGGCAGGGAGTAGCTAGGACTCTCGGTGTGTATTTGATTCATGAACCCCTGGGTAGACCGGCTGTCCTTGCCCTGGCTTGTTTCTTGGGTAGACCGGCTGTCCACGGCCGGACTCCGTACATGGCCGCTGACGGCTGGGGTAGACCAGGTGTCCGCGCTCGGACTTAGTTCCTGACGACGGAACCTGCGGGTAGACCTGCTGTCCGCGGCCGGCCTGTCCGGAGCCCTCCAAGTATCAAAAAGGAGAGCTTCACTCCAGTGCGGGTAAAGGCAGGGAGTAGCTAGGACTCTCTTTAACTGAGGGCGTACGTTGCTGGCTGCCGAGCCCGTGGCTAGACCTGTTCCCCCGCGGCCGGCCTGTCCGGGGCCCTCCAAGTATCAAAAAGGAGAGCTTCACTCCAGTGCGGGTAAAGGCAGGGAGTAGCTAGGACTCTCGGTGCGTATTTGATTCATGAACCCCTGGGTAGACCGGCTGTCCGCGCCCTACCTTGGTTCCCGGGTAGACCGGCTGTCCACGGCCGGACTCCGTACATGGCCGCTGACGGCTGGGGTAGACCAGGTGTCCGCGCTCGGACTTAGTTCCTGAGGACGGAACCTGCGGGTAGACCTGCTGTCCGCGGCCGGCCTGTTTGGGGCCCTCCAAGTATCAAAAAGGAGACCTTCACTCCAGTGCGGGTAAAGGCAGGGAGTAGCTAGGACTCTCGGTGTGTATTTGATTCATGAACCCCTGGGTAGTCCGGCGGTCCGCGCCCTGCCTTGTTTCTTGGGTAGACCGGCTGTCCACGGCCGGACTCCGTACCTGGCCGCTGACGGCTGGGGTAGACCAGGTGTCCGCGCTCGGACTTAGTTCCTGAGGACGGAACCTGCGGGTAGACCTGCTGTCCGCGGCCGGCCCGTCCGGGGCCCTCCAAGTATCAAAAAGAGACCTTCACTCCAAGGCGGGTAAAGGCAGGGAGTAGCTAGGACTCTCGGTGTATATTTGATTCATGAACCCCTGGGTAGACCGGCGGTCCGCGCCCTGCCTCGGTTCCTGGGTAGACCGGCTGTCCACGGCCGGACTCCGTACCTGGCCGCTGACGGCTGGGGTAGACCAGGTGTCCGCGCTCGGACTTAGTTCCTGAGGACGGAACCTGCGGGTAGACCTGCTGTCCGCGGCCGGCCTGTCCGGGGCCCTCCAAGTATCAAAAAGAGACCTTCACTCCAGTGCGGGTAAAGGCAGGGAGTAGCTAGGACTCTCGGTGTGTATTTGATTCATGAACCCCTGGGTAGACCGGCTGTCCGCGCCCTGGCTTGTTTCTTGGGTAGACCGGCTGTCCACGGCCGGACTTATTTCCTGACGACGGAACCTGCGGGTAGACCTGCTGTCCGCGGCCGGCCTGTCCGGGGCCCTCCAAGTATCTAAAAGGAGAGCTTCACTCCAGTGCGGGTAAAGGCAGGGAGTAGCTAGGACTCTCGGTGTGTATTTGATTCATGAACCCCTGGGTAGACCGGCGGTCCGCGCCCTGCCTTGGTTCCTGGGTAGACCGGCTGTCCACGGCTGGACTTGGTACCTGGCTTCTGACGGCTGGGGTAGACCAGGTGTCCGCGCTCGGACTTAGTTCCTGACGACGGAACCTGCGGGTAGACCTGCTGTCCGCGGCCGGCCTGTTTGGGGCCCTCCAAGTATCAAAAAGAAGACCTTCACTCCAGTGCGGGTAAAGGCAGGGAGTAGCTAGGACTCTCGGTGTGTATTTGATTCATGAACCCCTGGGTAGACCGGCGGTCCACGCCCTGCCTTGGTTCCCGGGTACACCGGCTGTCCACGGCCGGACTCCGTACATGGCCGCTGACGGCTGGGGTAGACCAGGTGTCCGCGCTCGGACTTAGTTCCTGAGGACGGAACCTGCGGGTAGACCTGCTGTCCGCGGCCGGCCTGTTTGGGGCCCTCCAAGTATCAAAAAGAGAGCTTCACTCCAGTGCGGATAAAGGCAGGGAGTAGCTAGGACTCTCGGTGTGTATTTGATTCATGAACCCCTGGGTAGACCGGCGGTCCACGCCCTGCCTTGGTTCCCGGGTACACCGGCTGTCCACGGCCGGACTCCGTACCTGGCCGCTGACGGCTGGGGTAGACCAGGTGTCCGAGCTCGGACTTCGTTCCTGAGGATGGAACCTGCGGGTAGACCTGCTGTCCGCGGCCGGCCTGTCCGGGGCCCTCCAAGTATCAAAAAGAGACCTTCACTCCAGTGCGGGTAAAGGCAGGGAGTAGCTAGGACTCTCGGTGTGTATTTGATTCATGAACCCCTGGGTAGACCGGCGGTCCGCGCCCTGCCTTGGTTCCCGGGTAGACCGGCTGTCCACGCCTGGACTTATAACCTGGCTTTTGACGGCTGGGGTAGACCAGGTGTCCGCGCTCGGACTTAGTTCCTGACGACGGAACCTGCGGGTAGACTTGCTGTCCGCGGCCGGCCTGTCCGGGGCCCTCCAAGTATCAAAAAGAAGACCTTCACTCCAGTGCGGGTAAAGGCAGGGTGTAGCTAGGACTCTCTTTAACTGGGGGCGTACATAGCTGGCTGCCGAGCCCGTGGCTAGACCTGTTCCCCCGCGACCGGCCTGTCCGGGGCCCTCCAAGTATCAAAAAGGAGACCTTCACTCCAGTGCGGGTAAAGGCAGGGAGTAGCTAGGACTCTCGGTGTGTATTTGATTCATGAACCCCTGGGTAGACCGGCTGTCCGCGCCCTGGTTTGTTTCTTGGGTAGACCGGCTGTCCACGGCCGGACTCCGTACATGGCCGCTGACGGCTGGGGTAGACCAGGTGTCCGCGCTCGGACTTAGTTCCTGAGGACGGAACCTGCGGGTAGACCTGCTGTCCGCGGCCGGCCTGTCCGGGGCCCTCCAAGTATCAAAAAGAGACCTTCACTCCAGTGCGGGTAAAGGCAGGGAGTAGCTAGGACTCTCGGTGTGTATTTGATTCATGAACCCCTGGGTAGACCGGCTGTCCTCGCCCTGCCTTGGTTCCCGGGTAGACCGGCTGTCCACGGCCGGACTCGGTACCTGGCCGCTGACGGCTGGGGTAGACCAGGTGTCCGCGCTCGGACTTAGTTCCTGAGGACGGAACCTGCGGGTAGACCTGCTGTCCGCGGCCGGCCTGTTTGGGGCCCTCCAAGTATCAAAAAGGAGAGCTTCACTCCAGTGCGGGTAAAGGCAGGGAGTAGCTAGGACTCTCGGTGTGTATTTGATTCATGAACCCCTGGGTAGACCGGCTGTCCGCGCCCTGGCTTGTTTCTTGGGTAGACCGGCTGTCCACGGCCGGACTCCGTACCTGGCCGCTGACGGCTGGGGTAGACCAGGTGTCCGCGCTCGGACTTAGTTCCTGAGGACGGAACCTGCGGGTAGACCTGCTGTCCGCGGCCGGCCTGTTTGGGGCCCTCCAAGTATCAAAAAGAAGACCTTCACTCCAGTGCGGGTAAAGGCAGGGAGTAGCTAGGACTCTCGGTGTGTATTTGATTCATGAACCCCTGGGTAGACCGGCGGTCCGCGCCCTGCCTCGGTTCCTGGGTAGACCGGCTGTCCACGGCCGGACTCCGTACCTGGCCGCTGACGGCTGGGGTAGACCAGGTGTCCGCGCTCGGACTTAGTTCCTGAGGACGGAACCTGCGGGTAGACCTGCTGTCCGCGGCCGGCCTGTTTGGGGCCCTCCAAGTATCAAAAAGAAGACCTTCACTCCAGTGCGGGTAAAGGCAGGGAGTAGCTAGGACTCTCTTTAACTGGGGGCGTATGTAGCTGGCTGCCGAGCCCGTGGCTAGACCTGTTCCCTCGCGGCCAGCCTGTCCGGGGCCCTCCAAGTATCAAAAAGGAGAGCTTCACTCCAGTGCGGGTAAAGGCAGGGAGTAGCTAGGACTCTCGGTGTGTATTTGATTCATGAACCCCTGGGTAGACCGGCGGTCCACGCCCTGCCTTGGTTCCCGGGTACACCGGCTGTCCACGGCCGGACTCCGTACATGGCCGCTGACGGCTGGGGTAGACCAGGTGTCCGCGCTCGGACTTAGTTCCTGAGGACGGAACCTGCGGGTAGACCTGCTGTCCGCGGCCGGCCTGTTTGGGGCCCTCCAAGTATCAAAAAGAGAGCTTCACTCCAGTGCGGATAAAGGCAGGGAGTAGCTAGGACTCTCGGTGTGTATTTGATTCATGAACCCCTGGGTAGACCGGCGGTCCACGCCCTGCCTTGGTTCCCGGGTACACCGGCTGTCCACGGCCGGACTCCGTACCTGGCCGCTGACGGCTGGGGTAGACCAGGTGTCCGAGCTCGGACTTCGTTCCTGAGGATGGAACCTGCGGGTAGACCTGCTGTCCGCGGCCGGCCTGTCCGGGGCCCTCCAAGTATCAAAAAGAGACCTTCACTCCAGTGCGGGTAAAGGCAGGGAGTAGCTAGGACTCTCGGTGTGTATTTGATTCATGAACCCCTGGGTAGACCGGCGGTCCGCGCCCTGCCTTGGTTCCCGGGTAGACCGGCTGTCCACGCCTGGACTTATAACCTGGCTTTTGACGGCTGGGGTAGACCAGGTGTCCGCGCTCGGACTTAGTTCCTGACGACGGAACCTGCGGGTAGACCTGCTGTCCGCGGCCGGCCTGTCCGGGGCCCTCCAAGTATCAAAAAGAAGACCTTCACTCCAGTGCGGGTAAAGGCAGGGTGTAGCTAGGACTCTCTTTAACTGGGGGCGTATGTAGCTGGCTGCCGAGCCCGTGGCTAGACCTGTTCCCCCGCGACCGGCCTGTCCGGGGCCCTCCAAGTATCAAAAAGAGACCTTCACTCCAGTGCGGGTAAAGGCAGGGAGTAGCTCGGACTCTCGGTGTGTATTTGATTCATGAACCCCTGGGTAGACCGGCGATCCGCGCCCTGCCTTGGTTCCTGGGTAGACCGGCTGTCCTCGGCCGGACTCGGTACCTGGCCGCTGACGGCTGGGGTAGACCAGGTGTCCGCGCTCGGACTTAGTTCCTGAGGACGGAACCTGCGGGTAGACCTGCTGTCCGCGGCCGGCCTGTCCGGGGCCCTCCAAGTATCAAAAAGAGACCTTCACTCCAGTGCGGGTAAAGGCAGGGAGTAGCTAGGACTCTCGGTGTGTATTTGATTCATGAACCCCTGGGTAGACCGGCGATCCGCGCCCTGCCTTGGTTCCTGGGTAGACCGGCTGTCCTCGGCCGGACTCGGTACCTGGCCGCTGACGGCTGGGGTAGACCAGGTGTCCGCGCTCGGACTTAGTTCCTGAGGACGGAACCTGCGGGTAGACCTGCTGTCCGCGGCCGGCCTGTCCGGGGCCCTCCAAGTATCAAAAAGAGACCTTCACTCCAGTGCGGGTAAAGGCAGGGAGTAGCTAGGACTCTCGGTGTGTATTTGATTCATGAACCCCTGGGTAGACCGGCTGTCCTCGCCCTGCCTTGGTTCCCGGGTAGACCGGCTGTCCACGGCCGGACTCGGTACCTGGCCGCTGACGGCTGGGGTAGACCAGGTGTCCGCGCTCGGACTTAGTTCCTGAGGACGGAACCTGCGGGTAGACCTGCTGTCCGCGGCCGGCCTGTTTGGGGCCCTCCAAGTATCAAAAAGGAGAGCTTCACTCCAGTGCGGGTAAAGGCAGGGAGTAGCTAGGACTCTCGGTGTGTATTTGATTCATGAACCCCTGGGTAGACCGGCTGTCCGCGCCCTGGCTTGTTTCTTGGGTAGACCGGCTGTCCACGGCCGGACTCCGTACCTGGCCGCTGACGGCTGGGGTAGACCAGGTGTCCGCGCTCGGACTTAGTTCCTGAGGACGGAACCTGCGGGTAGACCTGCTGTCCGCGGCCGGCCTGTCCGGGGCCCTCCAAGTATCTAAAAGGAGAGCTTCACTCCAGTGCGGGTAAAGGCAGGGAGTAGCTAGGACTCTCGGTGTGTATTTGATTCATGAACCCCTGGGTAGACCGGCTGTCCTCGCCCTGGCTTGGTTCCTGGGTAGACCGGCTGTCCACGGCTGGACTTGGTACCTGGCTTCTGACGGCTGGGGTAGACCAGGTGTCCGCGCTCGGACTTAGTTCCTGAGGACGGAACCTGCGGGTAGACCTGCTGTCCGCGGCCGGCCTGTTTGGGGCCCTCCAAGTATCAAAAAGAAGACCTTCACTCCAGTGCGGGTAAAGGCAGGGAGTAGCTAGGACTCTCGGTGTGTATTTGATTCATGAACCCCTGGGTAGACCGGCTGTCCTTGCCCTGGCTTGTTTCTTGGGTAGACCGGCTGTCCACGGCCGGACTCCGTACATGGCCGCTGACGGCTGGGGTAGACCAGGTGTCCGCGCTCGGACTTAGTTCCTGACGACGGAACCTGCGGGTAGACCTGCTGTCCGCGGCCGGCCTGTCCGGAGCCCTCCAAGTATCAAAAAGGAGAGCTTCACTCCAGTGCGGGTAAAGGCAGGGAGTAGCTAGGACTCTCTTTAACTGAGGGCGTACGTTGCTGGCTGCCGAGCCCGTGGCTAGACCTGTTCCCCCGCGGCCGGCCTGTCCGGGGCCCTCCAAGTATCAAAAAGGAGAGCTTCACTCCAGTGCGGGTAAAGGCAGGGAGTAGCTAGGACTCTCGGTGCGTATTTGATTCATGAACCCCTGGGTAGACCGGCTGTCCGCGCCCTACCTTGGTTCCCGGGTAGACCGGCTGTCCACGGCCGGACTCCGTACATGGCCGCTGACGGCTGGGGTAGACCAGGTGTCCGCGCTCGGACTTAGTTCCTGAGGACGGAACCTGCGGGTAGACCTGCTGTCCGCGGCCGGCCTGTTTGGGGCCCTCCAAGTATCAAAAAGGAGACCTTCACTCCAGTGCGGGTAAAGGCAGGGAGTAGCTAGGACTCTCGGTGTGTATTTGATTCATGAACCCCTGGGTAGTCCGGCGGTCCGCGCCCTGCCTTGTTTCTTGGGTAGACCGGCTGTCCACGGCCGGACTCCGTACCTGGCCGCTGACGGCTGGGGTAGACCAGGTGTCCGCGCTCGGACTTAGTTCCTGAGGACGGAACCTGCGGGTAGACCTGCTGTCCGCGGCCGGCCCGTCCGGGGCCCTCCAAGTATCAAAAAGAGACCTTCACTCCAAGGCGGGTAAAGGCAGGGAGTAGCTAGGACTCTCGGTGTATATTTGATTCATGAACCCCTGGGTAGACCGGCGGTCCGCGCCCTGCCTCGGTTCCTGGGTAGACCGGCTGTCCACGGCCGGACTCCGTACCTGGCCGCTGACGGCTGGGGTAGACCAGGTGTCCGCGCTCGGACTTAGTTCCTGAGGACGGAACCTGCGGGTAGACCTGCTGTCCGCGGCCGGCCTGTCCGGGGCCCTCCAAGTATCAAAAAGAGACCTTCACTCCAGTGCGGGTAAAGGCAGGGAGTAGCTAGGACTCTCGGTGTGTATTTGATTCATGAACCCCTGGGTAGACCGGCTGTCCGCGCCCTGGCTTGTTTCTTGGGTAGACCGGCTGTCCACGGCCGGACTTATTTCCTGACGACGGAACCTGCGGGTAGACCTGCTGTCCGCGGCCGGCCTGTCCGGGGCCCTCCAAGTATCAAAAAGGAGAGCTTCACTCCAGTGCGGGTAAAGGCAGGGAGTAGCTAGGACTCTCGGTGTGTATTTGATTCATGAACCCCTGGGTAGACCGGCGGTCCGCGCCCTGCCTTGGTTCCCGGGTAGACCGGCTGTCCACGGCCGGACTCGGTACCTGGCCGCTGACGGCTGGGGTAGACCAGGTGTCCGCGCTCGGACTTAGTTCCTGAGGACGGAACCTGCGGGTAGACCTGCTGTCCGCGGCCGGCCTGTCCGGGGCCCTCCAAGTATCAAAAAGGAGAGCTTCACTCCAGTGCGGGTAAAGGCAGGGAGTAGCTAGGACTCTCGGTGTGTATTTGATTCATGAACCCCTGGGTAGACCGGCTGTCCGCGCCCTGGCTTGTTTCTTGGGTAGACCGGCTGTCCACGGCCGGACTCCGTACCTGGCCGCTGACGGCTGGGGTAGACCAGGTGTCCGCGCTCGGACTTAGTTCCTGAGGACGGAACCTGCGGGTAGACCTGCTGTCCGCGGCCGGCCTGTCCGGGGCCCTCCAAGTATCTAAAAGGAGAGCTTCACTCCAGTGCGGGTAAAGGCAGGGAGTAGCTAGGACTCTCGGTGTGTATTTGATTCATGAACCCCTGGGTAGACCGGCTGTCCTCGCCCTGGCTTGGTTCCTGGGTAGACCGGCTGTCCACGGCTGGACTTGGTACCTGGCTTCTGACGGCTGGGGTAGACCAGGTGTCCGCGCTCGGACTTAGTTCCTGACGACGGAACCTGCGGGTAGACCTGCTGTCCGCGGCCGGCCTGTTTGGGGCCCTCCAAGTATCAAAAAGAAGACCTTCACTCCAGTGCGGGTAAAGGCAGGGAGTAGCTAGGACTCTCGGTGTGTATTTGATTCATGAACCCCTGGGTAGACCGGCGGTCCACGCCCTGCCTTGGTTCCCGGGTACACCGGCTGTCCACGGCCGGACTCCGTACATGGCCGCTGACGGCTGGGGTAGACCAGGTGTCCGCGCTCGGACTTAGTTCCTGAGGACGGAACCTGCGGGTAGACCTGCTGTCCGCGGCCGGCCTGTTTGGGGCCCTCCAAGTATCAAAAAGAGAGCTTCACTCCAGTGCGGATAAAGGCAGGGAGTAGCTAGGACTCTCGGTGTGTATTTGATTCATGAACCCCTGGGTAGACCGGCGGTCCACGCCCTGCCTTGGTTCCCGGGTACACCGGCTGTCCACGGCCGGACTCCGTACCTGGCCGCTGACGGCTGGGGTAGACCAGGTGTCCGAGCTCGGACTTCGTTCCTGAGGATGGAACCTGCGGGTAGACCTGCTGTCCGCGGCCGGCCTGTCCGGGGCCCTCCAAGTATCAAAAAGAGACCTTCACTCCAGTGCGGGTAAAGGCAGGGAGTAGCTAGGACTCTCGGTGTGTATTTGATTCATGAACCCCTGGGTAGACCGGCGGTCCGCGCCCTGCCTTGGTTCCCGGGTAGACCGGCTGTCCACGCCTGGACTTATAACCTGGCTTTTGACGGCTGGGGTAGACCAGGTGTCCGCGCTCGGACTTAGTTCCTGACGACGGAACCTGCGGGTAGACTTGCTGTCCGCGGCCGGCCTGTCCGGGGCCCTCCAAGTATCAAAAAGAAGACCTTCACTCCAGTGCGGGTAAAGGCAGGGTGTAGCTAGGACTCTCTTTAACTGGGGGCGTACATAGCTGGCTGCCGAGCCCGTGGCTAGACCTGTTCCCCCGCGACCGGCCTGTCCGGGGCCCTCCAAGTATCAAAAAGGAGACCTTCACTCCAGTGCGGGTAAAGGCAGGGAGTAGCTAGGACTCTCGGTGTGTATTTGATTCATGAACCCCTGGGTAGACCGGCTGTCCACGCCCTGGCTTGGTTCCCGGGTAGACCGGCTGTCCACGGCCGGACTCCGTACATGGCCGCTGACGGCTGGGGTAGACCAGGTGTCCGCGCTCGGACTTAGTTCCTGAGGACGGAACCTGCGGGTAGACCTGCTGTCCGCGGCCGGCCTCTTTGGGGCCCTCCAAGTATCAAAAAGGAGACCTTGACTCCAGTGCGGGTAAAGGCAGGGAGTAGCTAGGACTCTCGGTGTGTATTTGATTCATGAACCCCTGGGTAGACCGGCTGTCCGCGCCCTGGCTTGTTTCTTGGGTAGACCGGCTGTCCACGGCCGGACTCCGTACCTGGCCGCTGACGGCTGGGGTAGACCAGGTGTCTGCGCTCGGACTTAGTTCCTGAGGACGGAACCTGCGGGTAGACCTGCTGTCCGCGGCCGGCCTGTCCGGGGCCCTCCAAGTATCAAAAAGAGACCTTCACTCCAGTGCGGGTAAAGGCAGGGAGTAGCTAGGACTCTCGGTGTGTATTTGATTCATGAACCCCTGGGTAGACCGGCGGTCCGCGCCCTGCCTTGGTTCCTGGGTAGACCGGCTGTCCACGGCCGGACTCCGTACATGGCCGCTGACGGCTGGGGTAGACCAGGTGTCCGCGCTCGGACTTAGTTCCTGAGGACGGAACCTGCGGGTAGACCTGCTGTCCGCGGCCGGCCTGTCCGGGGCCCTCCAAGTATCAAAAAGAGACCTTCACTCCAGTGCGGGTAAAGGCAGGGAGTAGCTAGGACTCTCGGTGTGTATTTGATTCATGAACCCCTGGGTAGACCGGCTGTCCGCGCCCCGGCTTGTTTCTTGGGTAGACCGGCTGTCCACGGCCGGACTTATTTCCTGACGACGGAACCTGCGGGTAGACCTGCTGTCCGCGGCCGGCCTGTCCGGGGCCCTCCAAGTATCAAAAAGAGACCTTCACTCCAGTGCGGGTAAAGGCAGGGAGTAGCTAGGACTCTCGGTGTGTATTTGATTCATGAACCCCTGGGTAGACCGGCGGTCCGCGCCCTGCCTTGGTTCCCGGGTAGACCGGCTGTCCACGCCTGGACTTATAACCTGGCTTTTGACGGCTGGGGTAGACCAGGTGTCCGCGCTCGGACTTAGTTCCTGAGGACGGAACCTGCGGGTAGACCTGCTGTCCGCGGCCGGCCTGTCCGGGGCCCTCCAAGTATCAAAAAGAAGACCTTCACTCCAGTGCGGGTAAAGGCAGGGTGTAGCTAGGACTCTCTTTAACTGGGGGCGTACATAGCTGGCTGCCGAGCCCGTGGCTAGACCTGTTCCCCCGCGACCGGCCTGTCCGGGGCCCTCCAAGTATCAAAAAGGAGACCTTCACTCCAGTGCGGGTAAAGGCAGGGAGTAGCTAGGACTCTCGGTGTGTATTTGATTCATGAACCCCTGGGTAGACCGGCTGTCCACGCCCTGGCTTGGTTCCCGGGTAGACCGGCTGTCCACGGCCGGACTCCGTACATGGCCGCTGACGGCTGGGGTAGACCAGGTGTCCGCGCTCGGACTTAGTTCCTGAGGACGGAACCTGCGGGTAGACCTGCTGTCCGCGGCCGGCCTCTTTGGGGCCCTCCAAGTATCAAAAAGAAGACCTTCACTCCAGTGCGGGTAAAGGCAGGGAGTAGCTAGGACTCTCGGTGTGTATTTGATTCATGAACCCCTGGGTAGACCGGCTGTCCGCGCCCTGCCTTGGTTCCCGGGTAGACCGGCTGTCCACGGCCGGACTCGGTACCTGGCTTCTGACGGCTGGGGTAGACCAGGTGTCCGCGCTCGGACTTAGTTCCTGACGACGGAACCTGCGGGTAGACCTGCTGTCCGCGGCCGGCCTGTTTGGGGCCCTCCAAGTATCAAAAAGAAGACCTTCACTCCAGTGCGGGTAAAGGCAGGGAGTAGCTAGGACTCTCTTTAACTGGGGGCGTATGTAGCTGGCTGCCGAGCCCGTGGCTAGACCTGTTCCCTCGCGGCCAGCCTGTCCGGGGCCCTCCAAGTATCAAAAAGGAGAGCTTCACTCCAGTGCGGGTAAAGGCAGGGAGTAGCTAGGACTCTCGGTGTGTATTTGATTCATGAACCCCTGGGTAGACCGGCGGTCCACGCCCTGCCTTGGTTCCCGGGTACACCGGCTGTCCACGGCCGGACTCCGTACCTGGCCGCTGACGGCTGGGGTAGACCAGGTGTCCGAGCTCGGACTTCGTTCCTGAGGATGGAACCTGCGGGTAGACCTGCTGTCCGCGGCCGGCCTGTCCGGGGCCCTCCAAGTATCAAAAAAGAGACCTTCACTCCAGTGCGGGTAAAGGCAGGGAGTAGCTAGGACTCTCGGTGTGTATTTGATTCATGAACCCCTGGGTAGACCGGCGGTCCGCGCCCTGCCTTGGTTCCCGGGTAGACCGGCTGTCCACGCCTGGACTTATAACCTGGCTTTTGAAGGCTGGGGTAGACCAGGTGTCCGCGCTCGGACTTAGTTCCTGACGACGGAACCTGCGGGTAGACCTGCTGTCCGCGGCCGGCCTGTCCGGGGCCCTCCAAGTATCAAAAAGAAGACCTTCACTCCAGTGCGGGTAAAGGCAGGGTGTAGCTAGGACTCTCTTTAACTGGGGGCGTCCATAGCTGGCTGCCGAGCCCGTGGCTAGACCTGTTCCCCCGCGACCGGCCTGTCCGGGGCCCTCCAAGTATCAAAAAGAGACCTTCACTCCAGTGCGGGTAAAGGCAGGGAGTAGCTAGGACTCTCGGTGTGTATTTGATTCATGAACCCCTGGGTAGACCGGCGGTCCGCGCCCTGCCTTGGTTCCTGGGTAGACCGGCTGTCCACGGCCGGACTCCGTACATGGCCGCTGACGGCTGGGGTAGACCAGGTGTCCGCGCTCGGACTTAGTTCCTGAGGACGGAACCTGCGGGTAGACCTGCTGTCCGCGGCCGGCCTGTCCGGGGCCCTCCAAGTATCAAAAAGAGACCTTCACTCCAGTGCGGGTAAAGGCAGGGAGTAGCTAGGACTCTCGGTGTGTATTTGATTCATGAACCCCTGGGTAGACCGGCTGTCCGCGCCCCGGCTTGTTTCTTGGGTAGACCGGCTGTCCACGGCCGGACTTATTTCCTGACGACGGAACCTGCGGGTAGACCTGCTGTCCGCGGCCGGCCTGTCCGGGGCCCTCCAAGTATCAAAAAGAGACCTTCACTCCAGTGCGGGTAAAGGCAGGGAGTAGCTAGGACTCTCGGTGTGTATTTGATTCATGAACCCCTGGGTAGACCGGCGATCCGCGCCCTGCCTTGGTTCCTGGGTAGACCGGCTGTCCTCGGCCGGACTCGGTACCTGGCCGCTGACGGCTGGGGTAGACCAGGTGTCCGCGCTCGGACTTAGTTCCTGAGGACGGAACCTGCGGGTAGACCTGCTGTCCGCGGCCGGCCTGTCCGGGGCCCTCCAAGTATCAAAAAGAGACCTTCACTCCAGTGCGGGTAAAGGCAGGGAGTAGCTAGGACTCTCGGTGTGTATTTGATTCATGAACCCCTGGGTAGACCGGCGGTCCTCGCCCTGCCTTGGTTCCCGGGTAGACCGGCTGTCCACGGCCGGACTCGGTACCTGGCCGCTGACGGCTGGGGTAGACCAGGTGTCCGCGCTCGGACTTAGTTCCTGAGGACGGAACCTGCGGGTAGACCTGCTGTCCGCGGCCGGCCTGTTTGGGGCCCTCCAAGTATCAAAAAGAAGACCTTCACTCCAGTGCGGGTAAAGGCAGGGAGTAGCTAGGACTCTCGGTGTGTATTTGATTCATGAACCCCTGGGTAGACCGGCTGTCCTTGCCCTGGCTTGTTTCTTGGGTAGACCGGCTGTCCACGGCCGGACTCCGTACATGGCCGCTGACGGCTGGGGTAGACCAGGTGTCCGCGCTCGGACTTAGTTCCTGACGACGGAACCTGCGGGTAGACCTGCTGTCCGCGGCCGGCCTGTCCGGAGCCCTCCAAGTATCAAAAAGGAGAGCTTCACTCCAGTGCGGGTAAAGGCAGGGAGTAGCTAGGACTCTCTTTAACTGAGGGCGTACGTTGCTGGCTGCCGAGCCCGTGGCTAGACCTGTTCCCCCGCGGCCGGCCTGTCCGGGGCCCTCCAAGTATCAAAAAGGAGAGCTTCACTCCAGTGCGGGTAAAGGCAGGGAGTAGCTAGGACTCTCGGTGCGTATTTGATTCATGAACCCCTGGGTAGACCGGCTGTCCGCGCCCTACCTTGGTTCCCGGGTAGACCGGCTGTCCACGGCCGGACTCCGTACATGGCCGCTGACGGCTGGGGTAGACCAGGTGTCCGCGCTCGGACTTAGTTCCTGAGGACGGAACCTGCGGGTAGACCTGCTGTCCGCGGCCGGCCTGTTTGGGGCCCTCCAAGTATCAAAAAGGAGACCTTCACTCCAGTGCGGGTAAAGGCAGGGAGTAGCTAGGACTCTCGGTGTGTATTTGATTCATGAACCCCTGGGTAGTCCGGCGGTCCGCGCCCTGCCTTGTTTCTTGGGTAGACCGGCTGTCCACGGCCGGACTCCGTACCTGGCCGCTGACGGCTGGGGTAGACCAGGTGTCCGCGCTCGGACTTAGTTCCTGAGGACGGAACCTGCGGGTAGACCTGCTGTCCGCGGCCGGCCTGTTTGGGGCCCTCCAAGTATCAAAAAGAGAGCTTCACTCCAGTGCGGATAAAGGCAGGGAGTAGCTAGGACTCTCGGTGTGTATTTGATTCATGAACCCCTGGGTAGACCGGCGGTCCACGCCCTGCCTTGGTTCCCGGGTACACCGGCTGTCCACGGCCGGACTCCGTACCTGGCCGCTGACGGCTGGGGTAGACCAGGTGTCCGAGCTCGGACTTCGTTCCTGAGGATGGAACCTGCGGGTAGACCTGCTGTCCGCGGCCGGCCTGTCCGGGGCCCTCCAAGTATCAAAAAGAGACCTTCACTCCAGTGCGGGTAAAGGCAGGGAGTAGCTAGGACTCTCGGTGTGTATTTGATTCATGAACCCCTGGGTAGACCGGCGGTCCGCGCCCTGCCTTGGTTCCCGGGTAGACCGGCTGTCCACGCCTGGACTTATAACCTGGCTTTTGACGGCTGGGGTAGACCAGGTGTCCGCGCTCGGACTTAGTTCCTGACGACGGAACCTGCGGGTAGACTTGCTGTCCGCGGCCGGCCTGTCCGGGGCCCTCCAAGTATCAAAAAGAAGACCTTCACTCCAGTGCGGGTAAAGGCAGGGTGTAGCTAGGACTCTCTTTAACTGGGGGCGTACATAGCTGGCTGCCGAGCCCGTGGCTAGACCTGTTCCCCCGCGACCGGCCTGTCCGGGGCCCTCCAAGTATCAAAAAGGAGACCTTCACTCCAGTGCGGGTAAAGGCAGGGAGTAGCTAGGACTCTCGGTGTGTATTTGATTCATGAACCCCTGGGTAGACCGGCTGTCCACGCCCTGGCTTGGTTCCCGGGTAGACCGGCTGTCCACGGCCGGACTCCGTACATGGCCGCTGACGGCTGGGGTAGACCAGGTGTCCGCGCTCGGACTTAGTTCCTGAGGACGGAACCTGCGGGTAGACCTGCTGTCCGCGGCCGGCCTCTTTGGGGCCCTCCAAGTATCAAAAAGGAGACCTTGACTCCAGTGCGGGTAAAGGCAGGGAGTAGCTAGGACTCTCGGTGTGTATTTGATTCATGAACCCCTGGGTAGACCGGCTGTCCGCGCCCTGGCTTGTTTCTTGGGTAGACCGGCTGTCCACGGCCGGACTCCGTACCTGGCCGCTGACGGCTGGGGTAGACCAGGTGTCTGCGCTCGGACTTAGTTCCTGAGGACGGAACCTGCGGGTAGACCTGCTGTCCGCGGCCGGCCTGTCCGGGGCCCTCCAAGTATCAAAAAGAGACCTTCACTCCAGTGCGGGTAAAGGCAGGGAGTAGCTAGGACTCTCGGTGTGTATTTGATTCATGAACCCCTGGGTAGACCGGCGGTCCGCGCCCTGCCTTGGTTCCTGGGTAGACCGGCTGTCCACGGCCGGACTCCGTACATGGCCGCTGACGGCTGGGGTAGACCAGGTGTCCGCGCTCGGACTTAGTTCCTGAGGACGGAACCTGCGGGTAGACCTGCTGTCCGCGGCCGGCCTGTCCGGGGCCCTCCAAGTATCAAAAAGAGACCTTCACTCCAGTGCGGGTAAAGGCAGGGAGTAGCTAGGACTCTCGGTGTGTATTTGATTCATGAACCCCTGGGTAGACCGGCTGTCCGCGCCCCGGCTTGTTTCTTGGGTAGACCGGCTGTCCACGGCCGGACTTATTTCCTGACGACGGAACCTGCGGGTAGACCTGCTGTCCGCGGCCGGCCTGTCCGGGGCCCTCCAAGTATCAAAAAGAGACCTTCACTCCAGTGCGGGTAAAGGCAGGGAGTAGCTAGGACTCTCGGTGTGTATTTGATTCATGAACCCCTGGGTAGACCGGCTGTCCGCGCCCTGCCTTGGTTCCCTGGTGGACCGGCTGTCCACGGCCGGACTCCGTACCTGGCCGCTGACGGCTGGGGTAGACCAGGTGTCCGCGCTCGGACTTAGTTCCTGAGGACGGAACCTGCGGGTAGACCTGCTGTCCGCGGCCGGCCTGTCCGGGGCCCTCCAAGTATCAAAAAGAAGACCTTCACTCCAGTGCGGGTAAAGGCAGGGTGTAGCTAGGACTCTCTTTAACTGGGGGCGTACATAGCTGGCTGCCGAGCCCGTGGCTAGACCTGTTCCCCCGCGACCGGCCTGTCCGGGGCCCTCCAAGTATCAAAAAGGAGACCTTCACTCCAGTGCGGGTAAAGGCAGGGAGTAGCTAGGACTCTCGGTGTGTATTTGATTCATGAACCCCTGGGTAGACCGGCTGTCCACGCCCTGGCTTGGTTCCCGGGTAGACCGGCTGTCCACGGCCGGACTCCGTACATGGCCGCTGACGGCTGGGGTAGACCAGGTGTCCGCGCTCGGACTTAGTTCCTGAGGACGGAACCTGCGGGTAGACCTGCTGTCCGCGGCCGGCCTCTTTGGGGCCCTCCAAGTATCAAAAAGAAGACCTTCACTCCAGTGCGGGTAAAGGCAGGGAGTAGCTAGGACTCTCGGTGTGTATTTGATTCATGAACCCCTGGGTAGACCGGCTGTCCGCGCCCTGCCTTGGTTCCCGGGTAGACCGGCTGTCCACGGCCGGACTCGGTACCTGGCTTCTGACGGCTGGGGTAGACCAGGTGTCCGCGCTCGGACTTAGTTCCTGACGACGGAACCTGCGGGTAGACCTGCTGTCCGCGGCCGGCCTGTTTGGGGCCCTCCAAGTATCAAAAAGAAGACCTTCACTCCAGTGCGGGTAAAGGCAGGGAGTAGCTAGGACTCTCTTTAACTGGGGGCGTATGTAGCTGGCTGCCGAGCCCGTGGCTAGACCTGTTCCCTCGCGGCCAGCCTGTCCGGGGCCCTCCAAGTATCAAAAAGGAGAGCTTCACTCCAGTGCGGGTAAAGGCAGGGAGTAGCTAGGACTCTCGGTGTGTATTTGATTCATGAACCCCTGGGTAGACCGGCGGTCCACGCCCTGCCTTGGTTCCCGGGTACACCGGCTGTCCACGGCCGGACTCCGTACCTGGCCGCTGACGGCTGGGGTAGACCAGGTGTCCGAGCTCGGACTTCGTTCCTGAGGATGGAACCTGCGGGTAGACCTGCTGTCCGCGGCCGGCCTGTCCGGGGCCCTCCAAGTATCAAAAAAGAGACCTTCACTCCAGTGCGGGTAAAGGCAGGGAGTAGCTAGGACTCTCGGTGTGTATTTGATTCATGAACCCCTGGGTAGACCGGCGGTCCGCGCCCTGCCTTGGTTCCCGGGTAGACCGGCTGTCCACGCCTGGACTTATAACCTGGCTTTTGAAGGCTGGGGTAGACCAGGTGTCCGCGCTCGGACTTAGTTCCTGACGACGGAACCTGCGGGTAGACCTGCTGTCCGCGGCCGGCCTGTCCGGGGCCCTCCAAGTATCAAAAAGAAGACCTTCACTCCAGTGCGGGTAAAGGCAGGGTGTAGCTAGGACTCTCTTTAACTGGGGGCGTCCATAGCTGGCTGCCGAGCCCGTGGCTAGACCTGTTCCCCCGCGACCGGCCTGTCCGGGGCCCTCCAAGTATCAAAAAGAGACCTTCACTCCAGTGCGGGTAAAGGCAGGGAGTAGCTAGGACTCTCGGTGTGTATTTGATTCATGAACCCCTGGGTAGACCGGCGGTCCGCGCCCTGCCTTGGTTCCTGGGTAGACCGGCTGTCCACGGCCGGACTCCGTACATGGCCGCTGACGGCTGGGGTAGACCAGGTGTCCGCGCTCGGACTTAGTTCCTGAGGACGGAACCTGCGGGTAGACCTGCTGTCCGCGGCCGGCCTGTCCGGGGCCCTCCAAGTATCAAAAAGAGACCTTCACTCCAGTGCGGGTAAAGGCAGGGAGTAGCTAGGACTCTCGGTGTGTATTTGATTCATGAACCCCTGGGTAGACCGGCTGTCCGCGCCCCGGCTTGTTTCTTGGGTAGACCGGCTGTCCACGGCCGGACTTATTTCCTGACGACGGAACCTGCGGGTAGACCTGCTGTCCGCGGCCGGCCTGTCCGGGGCCCTCCAAGTATCAAAAAGAGACCTTCACTCCAGTGCGGGTAAAGGCAGGGAGTAGCTAGGACTCTCGGTGTGTATTTGATTCATGAACCCCTGGGTAGACCGGCGATCCGCGCCCTGCCTTGGTTCCTGGGTAGACCGGCTGTCCTCGGCCGGACTCGGTACCTGGCCGCTGACGGCTGGGGTAGACCAGGTGTCCGCGCTCGGACTTAGTTCCTGAGGACGGAACCTGCGGGTAGACCTGCTGTCCGCGGCCGGCCTGTCCGGGGCCCTCCAAGTATCAAAAAGAGACCTTCACTCCAGTGCGGGTAAAGGCAGGGAGTAGCTAGGACTCTCGGTGTGTATTTGATTCATGAACCCCTGGGTAGACCGGCGGTCCTCGCCCTGCCTTGGTTCCCGGGTAGACCGGCTGTCCACGGCCGGACTCGGTACCTGGCCGCTGACGGCTGGGGTAGACCAGGTGTCCGCGCTCGGACTTAGTTCCTGAGGACGGAACCTGCGGGTAGACCTGCTGTCCGCGGCCGGCCTGTTTGGGGCCCTCCAAGTATCAAAAAGGAGAGCTTCACTCCAGTGCGGGTAAAGGCAGGGAGTAGCTAGGACTCTCGGTGTGTATTTGATTCATGAACCCCTGGGTAGACCGGCTGTCCGCGCCCTGGCTTGTTTCTTGGGTAGACCGGCTGTCCACGGCCGGACTCCGTACCTGGCCGCTGACGGCTGGGGTAGACCAGGTGTCCGCGCTCGGACTTAGTTCCTGAGGACGGAACCTGCGGGTAGACCTGCTGTCCGCGGCCGGCCCGTCCGGGGCCCTCCAAGTATCTAAAAGGAGAGCTTCACTCCAGTGCGGGTAAAGGCAGGGAGTAGCTAGGACTCTCGGTGTGTATTTGATTCATGAACCCCTGGGTAGACCGGCTGTCCTCGCCCTGGCTTGGTTCCTGGGTAGACCGGCTGTCCACGGCTGGACTTGGTACCTGGCTTCTGACGGCTGGGGTAGACCAGGTGTCCGCGCTCGGACTTAGTTCCTGAGGACGGAACCTGCGGGTAGACCTGCTGTCCGCGGCCGGCCTGTTTGGGGCCCTCCAAGTATCAAAAAGAAGACCTTCACTCCAGTGCGGGTAAAGGCAGGGAGTAGCTAGGACTCTCGGTGTGTATTTGATTCATGAACCCCTGGGTAGACCGGCTGTCCTTGCCCTGGCTTGTTTCTTGGGTAGACCGGCTGTCCACGGCCGGACTCCGTACATGGCCGCTGACGGCTGGGGTAGACCAGGTGTCCGCGCTCGGACTTAGTTCCTGACGACGGAACCTGCGGGTAGACCTGCTGTCCGCGGCCGGCCTGTCCGGAGCCCTCCAAGTATCAAAAAGGAGAGCTTCACTCCAGTGCGGGTAAAGGCAGGGAGTAGCTAGGACTCTCTTTAACTGAGGGCGTACGTTGCTGGCTGCCGAGCCCGTGGCTAGACCTGTTCCCCCGCGGCCGGCCTGTCCGGGGCCCTCCAAGTATCAAAAAGGAGAGCTTCACTCCAGTGCGGGTAAAGGCAGGGAGTAGCTAGGACTCTCGGTGCGTATTTGATTCATGAACCCCTGGGTAGACCGGCTGTCCGCGCCCTACCTTGGTTCCCGGGTAGACCGGCTGTCCACGGCCGGACTCCGTACATGGCCGCTGACGGCTGGGGTAGACCAGGTGTCCGCGCTCGGACTTAGTTCCTGAGGACGGAACCTGCGGGTAGACCTGCTGTCCGCGGCCGGCCTGTTTGGGGCCCTCCAAGTATCAAAAAGGAGACCTTCACTCCAGTGCGGGTAAAGGCAGGGAGTAGCTAGGACTCTCGGTGTGTATTTGATTCATGAACCCCTGGGTAGTCCGGCGGTCCGCGCCCTGCCTTGTTTCTTGGGTAGACCGGCTGTCCACGGCCGGACTCCGTACCTGGCCGCTGACGGCTGGGGTAGACCAGGTGTCCGCGCTCGGACTTAGTTCCTGAGGACGGAACCTGCGGGTAGACCTGCTGTCCGCGGCCGGCCCGTCCGGGGCCCTCCAAGTATCAAAAAGAGACCTTCACTCCAAGGCGGGTAAAGGCAGGGAGTAGCTAGGACTCTCGGTGTATATTTGATTCATGAACCCCTGGGTAGACCGGCGGTCCGCGCCCTGCCTCGGTTCCTGGGTAGACCGGCTGTCCACGGCCGGACTCCGTACCTGGCCGCTGACGGCTGGGGTAGACCAGGTGTCCGCGCTCGGACTTAGTTCCTGAGGACGGAACCTGCGGGTAGACCTGCTGTCCGCGGCCGGCCTGTCCGGGGCCCTCCAAGTATCAAAAAGAGACCTTCACTCCAGTGCGGGTAAAGGCAGGGAGTAGCTAGGACTCTCGGTGTGTATTTGATTCATGAACCCCTGGGTAGACCGGCTGTCCGCGCCCTGGCTTGTTTCTTGGGTAGACCGGCTGTCCACGGCCGGACTTATTTCCTGACGACGGAACCTGCGGGTAGACCTGCTGTCCGCGGCCGGCCTGTCCGGGGCCCTCCAAGTATCAAAAAGGAGAGCTTCACTCCAGTGCGGGTAAAGGCAGGGAGTAGCTAGGACTCTCGGTGTGTATTTGATTCATGAACCCCTGGGTAGACCGGCGGTCCGCGCCCTGCCTTGGTTCCCGGGTAGACCGGCTGTCCACGGCCGGACTCGGTACCTGGCCGCTGACGGCTGGGGTAGACCAGGTGTCCGCGCTCGGACTTAGTTCCTGAGGACGGAACCTGCGGGTAGACCTGCTGTCCGCGGCCGGCCTGTCCGGGGCCCTCCAAGTATCAAAAAGGAGAGCTTCACTCCAGTGCGGGTAAAGGCAGGGAGTAGCTAGGACTCTCGGTGTGTATTTGATTCATGAACCCCTGGGTAGACCGGCTGTCCGCGCCCTGGCTTGTTTCTTGGGTAGACCGGCTGTCCACGGCCGGACTCCGTACCTGGCCGCTGACGGCTGGGGTAGACCAGGTGTCCGCGCTCGGACTTAGTTCCTGAGGACGGAACCTGCGGGTAGACCTGCTGTCCGCGGCCGGCCTGTCCGGGGCCCTCCAAGTATCTAAAAGGAGAGCTTCACTCCAGTGCGGGTAAAGGCAGGGAGTAGCTAGGACTCTCGGTGTGTATTTGATTCATGAACCCCTGGGTAGACCGGCTGTCCTCGCCCTGGCTTGGTTCCTGGGTAGACCGGCTGTCCACGGCTGGACTTGGTACCTGGCTTCTGACGGCTGGGGTAGACCAGGTGTCCGCGCTCGGACTTAGTTCCTGAGGACGGAACCTGCGGGTAGACCTGCTGTCCGCGGCCGGCCTGTTTGGGGCCCTCCAAGTATCAAAAAGAAGACCTTCACTCCAGTGCGGGTAAAGGCAGGGAGTAGCTAGGACTCTCGGTGTGTATTTGATTCATGAACCCCTGGGTAGACCGGCTGTCCGCGCCCTGCCTTGGTTCCCGGGTAGACCGGCTGTCCACGGCCGGACTCGGTACCTGGCTTCTGACGGCTGGGGTAGACCAGGTGTCCGCGCTCGGACTTAGTTCCTGACGACGGAACCTGCGGGTAGACCTGCTGTCCGCGGCCGGCCTGTTTGGGGCCCTCCAAGTATCAAAAAGAAGACCTTCACTCCAGTGCGGGTAAAGGCAGGGAGTAGCTAGGACTCTCGGTGTGTATTTGATTCATGAACCCCTGGGTAGACCGGCGGTCCACGCCCTGCCTTGGTTCCCGGGTACACCGGCTGTCCACGGCCGGACTCCATACATGGCCGCTGACGGCTGGGGTAGACCAGGTGTCCGCGCTCGGACTTAGTTCCTGAGGACGGAACCTGCGGGTAGACCTGCTGTCCGCGGCCGGCCTGTCCGGGGCCCTCCAAGTATCAAAAAGAGACCTTCACTCCAGTGCGGGTAAAGGCAGGGAGTAGCTAGGACTCTCGGTGTGTATTTGATTCATGAACCCCTGGGTAGACCGGCGGTCCGCGCCCTGCCTTGGTTCCCGGGTAGACCGGCTGTCCACGCCTGGACTTATAACCTGGCTTTTGACGGCTGGGGTAGACCAGGTGTCCGCGCTCGGACTTAGTTCCTGAGGACGGAACCTGCGGGTAGACCTGCTGTCCGCGGCCGGCCTGTCCGGGGCCCTCCAAGTATCAAAAAGAAGACCTTCACTCCAGTGCGGGTAAAGGCAGGGTGTAGCTAGGACTCTCTTTAACTGGGGGCGTACATAGCTGGCTGCCGAGCCCGTGGCTAGACCTGTTCCCCCGCGACCGGCCTGTCCGGGGCCCTCCAAGTATCAAAAAGGAGACCTTCACTCCAGTGCGGGTAAAGGCAGGGAGTAGCTAGGACTCTCGGTGTGTATTTGATTCATGAACCCCTGGGTAGACCGGCTGTCCACGCCCTGGCTTGGTTCCCGGGTAGACCGGCTGTCCACGGCCGGACTCCGTACCTGGCCGCTGACGGCTGGGGTAGACCAGGTGTCTGCGCTCGGACTTAGTTCCTGAGGACGGAACCTGCGGGTAGACCTGCTGTCCGCGGCCGGCCTGTCCGGGGCCCTCCAAGTATCAAAAAGAGACCTTCACTCCAGTGCGGGTAAAGGCAGGGAGTAGCTAGGACTCTCGGTGTGTATTTGATTCATGAACCCCTGGGTAGACCGGCTGTCCGCGCCCTGCCTTGGTTCCCTGGTGGACCGGCTGTCCACGGCCGGACTCCGTACCTGGCCGCTGACGGCTGGGGTAGACCAGGTGTCCGCGCTCGGACTTAGTTCCTGAGGACGGAACCTGCGGGTAGACCTGCTGTCCGCGGCCGGCCTGTCCGGGGCCCTCCAAGTATCAAAAAGGAGAGCTTCACTCCAGTGCGGGTAAAGGCAGGGAGTAGCTAGGACTCTCGGTGTGTATTTGATTCATGAACCCCTGCGTAGACCGGCGGTCCGCGCCCTGCCTTGGTTCCCGGGTAGACCGGCTGTCCACGGCCGGACTCGGTACCTGGCCGCTGACGGCTGGGGTAGACCAGGTGTCCGCGCTCGGACTTAGTTCCTGAGGACGGAACCTGCGGGTAGACCTGCTGTCCGCGGCCGGCCTGTTTGGGGCCCTCCAAGTATCAAAAAGGAGAGCTTCACTCCAGTGCGGGTAAAGGCAGGGAGTAGCTAGGACTCTCGGTGTGTATTTGATTCATGAACCCCTGGGTAGACCGGCTGTCCGCGCCCTGGCTTGTTTCTTGGGTAGACCGGCTGTCCACGGCCGGACTCCGTACATGGCCGCTGACGGCTGGGGTAGACCAGGTGTCCGCGCTCGGACTTAGTTCCTGAGGACGGAACCTGCGGGTAGACCTGCTGTCCGCGGCCGGCCTGTCCGGGGCCCTCCAAGTATCTAAAAAGAGACCTTGACTCCAGTGCGGGTAAAGGCAGGGAGTAGCTAGGACTCTCGGTGTGTATTTGATTCATGAACCCCTGGGTAGACCGGCGGTCCGCGCCCTGCCTTGGTTCCCGGGTAGACTGGCTGTCCACGCCTGGACTTATAACCTGGCTCTTGACGGCTGGGGTAGACCAGGTGTCCGCGCTCGGACTTAGTTCCTGAGGACGGAACCTGCGGGTAGACCTGCTGTCCGCGGCCGGCCTGTTTGGGGCCCTCCAAGTATCAAAAAGGAGAGCTTCACTCCAGTGCGGGTAAAGGCAGGGAGTAGCTAGGACTCTCGGTGTGTATTTGATTCATGAACCCCTGGGTAGACCGGCTGTCCGCGCCCTGGCTTGTTTCTTGGGTAGACCGGCTGTCCACGGCCGGACTCCGTACCTGGCCGCTGATGGCTGGGGTAGACCAGGTGTCCGCGCTCGGACTTCGTTCCTGAGGACGGAACCTGCGGGTAGACCTGCTGTCCGCGGCCGGCCTGTCCGGGGCCCTCCAAGTATCAAAAAGAGACCTTCACTCCAGTGCGGGTAAAGGCAGGGAGTAGCTAGGACTCTCGGTGTGTATTTGATTCATGAACCCCTGGGTAGACCGGCGGTCCGCGCCCTGCCTTGGTTCCCGGGTAGACCGGCTGTCCACGCCTGGACTTATAACCTGGCTTTTGACGGCTGGGGTAGACCAGGTGTCCGCGCTCGGACTTAGTTCCTGAGGACGGAACCTGCGGGTAGACCTGCTGTCCGCGGCCGGCCTGTCCGGGGCCCTCCAAGTATCAAAAAGAAGACCTTCACTCCAGTGCGGGTAAAGGCAGGGTGTAGCTAGGACTCTCTTTAACTGGGGGCGTACATAGCTGGCTGCCGAGCCCGTGGCTAGACCTGTTCCCCCGCGACCGGCCTGTCCGGGGCCCTCCAAGTATCAAAAAGGAGACCTTCACTCCAGTGCGGGTAAAGGCAGGGAGTAGCTAGGACTCTCGGTGTGTATTTGATTCATGAACCCCTGGGTAGACCGGCTGTCCACGCCCTGGCTTGGTTCCCGGGTAGACCGGCTGTCCACGGCCGGACTCCGTACATGGCCGCTGACGGCTGGGGTAGACCAGGTGTCCGCGCTCGGACTTAGTTCCTGACGACGGAACCTGCGGGTAGACCTGCTGTCCGCGGCCGGCCTGTCCGGGGCCCTCCAAGTATCAAAAAGAAGACCTTCACTCCAGTGCGGGTAAAGGCAGGGAGTAGCTAGGACTCTCGGTGTGTATTTGATTCATGAACCCCTGGGTAGACCGGCTGTCCGCGCCCTGCCTTGGTTCCCGGGTAGACCGGCTGTCCACGGCCGGACTCGGTACCTGGCTTCTGACGGCTGGGGTAGACCAGGTGTCCGCGCTCGGACTTAGTTCCTGACGACGGAACCTGCGGGTAGACCTGCTGTCCGCGGCCGGCCTGTTTGGGGCCCTCCAAGTATCAAAAAGAAGACCTTCACTCCAGTGCGGGTAAAGGCAGGGAGTAGCTAGGACTCTCTTTAACTGGGGGCGTATGTAGCTGGCTGCCGAGCCCGTGGCTAGACCTGTTCCCTCGCGGCCAGCCTGTCCGGGGCCCTCCAAGTATCAAAAAGGAGAGCTTCACTCCAGTGCGGGTAAAGGCAGGGAGTAGCTAGGACTCTCGGTGTGTATTTGATTCATGAACCCCTGGGTAGACCGGCGGTCCGCGCCCTGCCTTGGTTCCCGGGTAGACCAGCTGTCCGCGGCCGGACTCGGTACCTGGCTTCTGACGGCTGGGGTAGACCAGGTGTCCGCGCTCGGACTTAGTTCCTGAGGACGGAACCTGCGGGTAGACCTGCTGTCCGCGGCCGTCCTGTCCGGGGCCCTCCAAGTATCAAAAAGAGACCTTCACTCCAGTGCGGGTAAAGGCAGGGAGTAGCTAGGACTCTCGGTGTGTATTTGATTCATGAACCCCTGGGTAGACCGGCGGTCCGCGCCCTGCCTTGGTTCCCGGGTAGACCAGCTGTCCGCGGCCGGACTCGGTACCTGGCTTCTGACGGCTGGGGTAGACCAGGTGTCCGCGCTCGGACTTAGTTCCTGAGGACGGAACCTGCGGGTAGACCTGCTGTCCGCGGCTGGCCTGTCCGGGGCCCTCCAAGTATCAAAAAGGAGAGCTTCACTCCAGTGCGGGTAAAGGCAGGGAGTAGCTAGGACTCTCGGTGTGTATTTGATTCATGAACCCCTGGGTAGACCGGCGGTCCGCGCCCTGCCTTGGTTCCTGGGTAGACCGGCTGTCCACGGCCGGACTCCGTACCTGGCCGCTGACGGCTGGGGTAGACCAGGTGTCCGCGCTCGGACTTAGTTCCTGAGGACGGAACCTGCGGGTAGACCTGCTGTCCGCGGCCGGCCTGTCCGGGGCCCTCCAAGTATCAAAAAGGAGAGCTTCACTCCAGTGCGGGTAAAGGCAGGGAGTAGCTAGGACTCTCGGTGTGTATTTGATTCATGAACCCCTGGGTAGACCGGCGGTCCGCGCCCTGCCTTGGTTCCTGGGTAGACCGGCTGTCCACGGCCGGACTCGGTACCTGGCCGCTGACGGCTGGGGTAGACCAGGTGTCCGCGCTCGGACTTAGTTCCTGAGGACGGAACCTGCGGGTAGACCTGCTGTCCGCGGCCGGCCTGTTTGGGGCCCTCCAAGTATCAAAAAGGAGAGCTTCACTCCAGTGCGGGTAAAGGCAGGGAGTAGCTAGGACTCTCGGTGTGTATTTGATTCATGAACCCCTGGGTAGACCGGCTGTCCGCGCCCTGGCTTGTTTCTTGGGTAGACCGGCTGTCCACGGCCGGACTCCGTACATGGCCGCTGACGGCTGGGGTAGACCAGGTGTCCGCGCTCGGACTTAGTTCCTGACGACGGAACCTGCGGGTAGACCTGCTGTCCGCGGCCGGCCTGTCCGGGGCCCTCCAAGTATCTAAAAAGAGACCTTGACTCCAGTGCGGGTAAAGGCAGGGAGTAGCTAGGACTCTCGGTGTGTATTTGATTCATGAACCCCTGGGTAGACCGGCGGTCCGCGCCCTGCCTTGGTTCCCGGGTAGACTGGCTGTCCACGCCTGGACTTATAACCTGGCTCTTGACGGCTGGGGTAGACCAGGTGTCCGCGCTCGGACTTAGTTCCTGAGGACGGAACCTGCGGGTAGACCTGCTGTCCGCGGCCGGCCTGTTTGGGGCCCTCCAAGTATCAAAAAGGAGAGCTTCACTCCAGTGCGGGTAAAGGCAGGGAGTAGCTAGGACTCTCGGTGTGTATTTGATTCATGAACCCCTGGGTAGACCGGCTGTCCGCGCCCTGGCTTGTTTCTTGGGTAGACCGGCTGTCCACGGCCGGACTCCGTACCTGGCCGCTGATGGCTGGGGTAGACCAGGTGTCCGCGCTCGGACTTCGTTCCTGAGGACGGAACCTGCGGGTAGACCTGCTGTCCGCGGCCGGCCTGTCCGGGGCCCTCCAAGTATCAAAAAGAGACCTTCACTCCAGTGCGGGTAAAGGCAGGGAGTAGCTAGGACTCTCGGTGTGTATTTGATTCATGAACCCCTGGGTAGACCGGCGGTCCGCGCCCTGCCTTGGTTCCCGGGTAGACCGGCTGTCCACGCCTGGACTTATAACCTGGCTTTTGACGGCTGGGGTAGACCAGGTGTCCGCGCTCGGACTTAGTTCCTGAGGACGGAACCTGCGGGTAGACCTGCTGTCCGCGGCCGGCCTGTCCGGGGCCCTCCAAGTATCAAAAAGAAGACCTTCACTCCAGTGCGGGTAAAGGCAGGGTGTAGCTAGGACTCTCTTTAACTGGGGGCGTACATAGCTGGCTGCCGAGCCCGTGGCTAGACCTGTTCCCCCGCGACCGGCCTGTCCGGGGCCCTCCAAGTATCAAAAAGGAGACCTTCACTCCAGTGCGGGTAAAGGCAGGGAGTAGCTAGGACTCTCGGTGTGTATTTGATTCATGAACCCCTGGGTAGACCGGCTGTCCACGCCCTGGCTTGGTTCCCGGGTAGACCGGCTGTCCACGGCCGGACTCCGTACATGGCCGCTGACGGCTGGGGTAGACCAGGTGTCCGCGCTCGGACTTAGTTCCTGACGACGGAACCTGCGGGTAGACCTGCTGTCCGCGGCCGGCCTGTCCGGGGCCCTCCAAGTATCAAAAAGAAGACCTTCACTCCAGTGCGGGTAAAGGCAGGGAGTAGCTAGGACTCTCGGTGTGTATTTGATTCATGAACCCCTGGGTAGACCGGCTGTCCGCGCCCTGCCTTGGTTCCCGGGTAGACCGGCTGTCCACGGCCGGACTCGGTACCTGGCTTCTGACGGCTGGGGTAGACCAGGTGTCCGCGCTCGGACTTAGTTCCTGACGACGGAACCTGCGGGTAGACCTGCTGTCCGCGGCCGGCCTGTTTGGGGCCCTCCAAGTATCAAAAAGAAGACCTTCACTCCAGTGCGGGTAAAGGCAGGGAGTAGCTAGGACTCTCTTTAACTGGGGGCGTATGTAGCTGGCTGCCGAGCCCGTGGCTAGACCTGTTCCCTCGCGGCCAGCCTGTCCGGGGCCCTCCAAGTATCAAAAAGGAGAGCTTCACTCCAGTGCGGGTAAAGGCAGGGAGTAGCTAGGACTCTCGGTGTGTATTTGATTCATGAACCCCTGGGTAGACCGGCGGTCCGCGCCCTGCCTTGGTTCCCGGGTAGACCAGCTGTCCGCGGCCGGACTCGGTACCTGGCTTCTGACGGCTGGGGTAGACCAGGTGTCCGCGCTCGGACTTAGTTCCTGAGGACGGAACCTGCGGGTAGACCTGCTGTCCGCGGCTGGCCTGTCCGGGGCCCTCCAAGTATCAAAAAGAAGACCTTCACTCCAGTGCGGGTAAAGGCAGGGAGTAGCTAGGACTCTCTTTAACTGGGGGCGTATGTAGCTGGCTGCCGAGCCCGTGGCTAGACCTGTTCCCCTGCAGCCGGCCTGTCCGGGGCCCTCCAAGTATCAAAAAGGAGAGCTTCACTCCAGTGCGGGTAAAGGCAGGGAGTAGCTAGGACTCTCGGTGTGTATTTGATTCATGAACCCCTGGGTAGACCGGCGGTCCGCGCCCTGCCTTGGTTCCCGGGTAGACCAGCTGTCCGCGGCCGGACTCGGTACCTGGCTTCTGACGGCTGGGGTAGACCAGGTGTCCGCGCTCGGACTTAGTTCCTGAGGACGGAACCTGCGGGTAGACCTGCTGTCCGCGGCCGTCCTGTCCGGGGCCCTCCAAGTATCAAAAAGAGACCTTCACTCCAGTGCGGGTAAAGGCAGGGAGTAGCTAGGACTCTCGGTGTGTATTTGATTCATGAACCCCTGGGTAGACCGGCGGTCCGCGCCCTGCCTTGGTTCCCGGGTAGACCAGCTGTCCGCGGCCGGACTCGGTACCTGGCTTCTGACGGCTGGGGTAGACCAGGTGTCCGCGCTCGGACTTAGTTCCTGAGGACGGAACCTGCGGGTAGACCTGCTGTCCGCGGCTGGCCTGTCCGGGGCCCTCCAAGTATCAAAAAGGAGAGCTTCACTCCAGTGCGGGTAAAGGCAGGGAGTAGCTAGGACTCTCGGTGTGTATTTGATTCATGAACCCCTGGGTAGACCGGCGGTCCGCGCCCTGCCTTGGTTCCTGGGTAGACCGGCTGTCCACGGCCGGACTCCGTACCTGGCCGCTGACGGCTGGGGTAGACCAGGTGTCCGCGCTCGGACTTAGTTCCTGAGGACGGAACCTGCGGGTAGACCTGCTGTCCGCGGCCGGCCTGTCCGGGGCCCTCCAAGTATCAAAAAGGAGAGCTTCACTCCAGTGCGGGTAAAGGCAGGGAGTAGCTAGGACTCTCGGTGTGTATTTGATTCATGAACCCCTGGGTAGACCGGCGGTCCGCGCCCTGCCTTGGTTCCCGGGTAGACCAGCTGTCCGCGGCCGGACTCGGTACCTGGCTTCTGACGGCTGGGGTAGACCAGGTGTCCGCGCTCGGACTTAGTTCCTGAGGACGGAACCTGCGGGTAGACCTGCTGTCCGCGGCCGGCCTGCCCGGGCCCTCCAAGTATCAAAAAGAGACCTTCACTCCAGTGCGGGTAAAGGCAGGGAGTAGCTAGGACTCTCTTTAACTGGGGGCGTATGTAGCTGGCTGCCGAGCCCGTGGCTAGACCTGTTCCCCCGCGGCCGGCCTGTCCGGGGCCCTCCAAGTATCAAAAAGAGACCTTCACTCCAGTGCGGGTAAAGGCAGGGAGTAGCTAGGACTCGCGGTGTGTATTTGATTCATGAACCCCTGGGTAGACCGGCTGTCCGCACCCTGCCTTGTTTCTTGGGTAGACCGGCTGTCCACGGCCGGACTCCGTACCTGGCCGCTGACGGCTGGGGTAGACCAGGTGTCCGCGCTCGGACTTAGTTCCTGACGACGGAACCTGCGGGTAGACCTGCTGTCCGCGGCCGGCCTGTCCGGGGCCCTCCAAGTATCAAAAAGAGACCTTCACTCCAGTGCAGGTAAAGGCAGGGAGTAGCTAGGACTCTCGGTGTGTATTTGATTCATGAACCCCTGGGTAGACCGGCGGTCCGCGCCCTGCCTTGGTTCCCGGGTAGACCGGCTGTCCACGCCTGGACTCCGTACCTGGCCGCTGACGGCTGGGGTAGACCAGGTGTCCGCGCTCGGACTTAGCTCCTGAGGACGGAACCTGCGGGTAGACCTGCTGTCCGCGGCTGGCCTGTCCGGGGCCCTCCAAGTATCAAAAAGAAGACCTTCACTCCAGTGCGGGTAAAGGCAGGGAGTAGCTAGGACTCTCGGTGTGTATTTGATTCATGAACCCCTGGGTAGACCGGCTGTCCGCGCCCTGGCTTGGTTCTTGGGTAGACCGGCTGTCCACGGCCGGACTCCGTACCTGGCCGCTGACGGCTGGGGTAGACCAGGTGTCCGCGCTCGGACTTAGTTCCTGAGGACGGAACCTGCGGGTAGACCTGCTGTTTGCGGCCGGCCTGTCCGGGGCCCTCCAAGTATCAAAAAAGAGACCTTCACTCCAGTGCGAGTAAAGGCAGGGAGTAGCTAGGACTCTCGGTGCGTATTTGATTCATGAACCCCTGGGTAGACCGGCTGTCCTCGCCCTGGCTTGGTTCCCGGGTAGACCGGCTGTCCACGGCCGGACTTCGTACCTGGCCGCTGACGGCTGGGGTAGACCAGGTGTCCGCGCTCGGACTTAGTTCCTGAGGACGGAACCTGCGGGTAGACCTGTTCCCTCGCGGCCGGCCTGTCCGGGGCCCTCCAAGTATCTAAAAGGAGACCTTCACTCCAGTGCGGGTAAAGGCAGGGAGTAGCTAGGACTCTCGGTGTGTATTTGATTCATGAACCCCTGGGTAGACCGGCTGTCCGCGCCCTGGCTTGTTTCTTGGGTAGACCTGCTGTCCGCGGCCGGCCTGTCCGGGGCCCTCCAAGTATCAAAAAGAGACCTTCACTCCAGTGCGGGTAAAGGCAGGGAGTAGCTAGGACTCTCGGTGTGTATTTGATTCATGAACCCCTGGGTAGACCGGCTGTCCTCGCCCTGGCTTGGTTCCCGGGTAGACCGGCTGTCCACGGCTGGACTTGGTACCTGGCTTCTGACGGCTGGGGTAGACCAGGTGTCCGCGCTCGGACTTAGTTCCTGACGACGGAACCTGCGGGTAGACCTGCTGTCCGCGGCCGGCCTGTTTGGGGCCCTCCAAGTATCAAAAAGAAGACCTTCATTCCAGTGCGGGTAAAGGCAAGGAGTAGCTAGGACTCTCGGTGTGTATTTGATTCATGAACCCCTGGGTAGACCGGCTGTCCGCGCCCTAGCTTGTTTCTTGGGTAGACCAGCTGTCCGCGGCCGGACTCGGTACCTGGCTTCTGACGGCTGGGGTAGACCAGGTGTCCGCGCTCGGACTTAGTTCCTGAGGACGGAACCTGCGGGTAGACCTGCTGTCCGCGGCCGGCCTGCCCGGGCCCTCCAAGTATCAAAAAGAGACCTTCACTCCAGTGCGGGTAAAGGCAGGGAGTAGCTAGGACTCTCTTTAACTGGGGGCGTATGTAGCTGGCTGCCGAGCCCGTGGCTAGACCTGTTCCCCCGCGGCCGGCCTGTCCGGGGCCCTCCAAGTATCAAAAAGAGACCTTCACTCCAGTGCGGGTAAAGGCAGGGAGTAGCTAGGACTCGCGGTGTGTATTTGATTCATGAACCCCTGGGTAGACCGGCTGTCCGCACCCTGCCTTGTTTCTTGGGTAGACCGGCTGTCCACGGCCGGACTCCGTACCTGGCCGCTGACGGCTGGGGTAGACCAGGTGTCCGCGCTCGGACTTAGTTCCTGACGACGGAACCTGCGGGTAGACCTGCTGTCCGCGGCCGGCCTGTCCGGGGCCCTCCAAGTATCAAAAAGAGACCTTCACTCCAGTGCAGGTAAAGGCAGGGAGTAGCTAGGACTCTCGGTGTGTATTTGATTCATGAACCCCTGGGTAGACCGGCTGTCCGCGCCCTGGCTTGTTTCTTGGGTAGACCGGCTGTCCACGGCCGGACTCCGTACCTGGCCGCTGACGGCTGGGGTAGACCAGGTGTCTGCGCTCGGACTTAGTTCCTGAGGACGGAACCTGCGGGTAGACCTGCTGTCCGCGGCCGGCCTGTCCGGGGCCCTCCAAGTATCAAAAAGAGACCTTCACTCCAGTGCGGGTAAAGGCAGGGAGTAGCTAGGACTCTCGGTGTGTATTTGATTCATGAACCCCTGGGTAGACCGGCGGTCCGCGCCCTGCCTTGGTTCCTGGGTAGACCGGCTGTCCACGGCCGGACTCCGTACATGGCCGCTGACGGCTGGGGTAGACCAGGTGTCCGCGCTCGGACTTAGTTCCTGAGGACGGAACCTGCGGGTAGACCTGCTGTCCGCGGCCGGCCTGTCCGGGGCCCTCCAAGTATCAAAAAGAGACCTTCACTCCAGTGCGGGTAAAGGCAGGGAGTAGCTAGGACTCTCGGTGTGTATTTGATTCATGAACCCCTGGGTAGACCGGCTGTCCGCGCCCCGGCTTGTTTCTTGGGTAGACCGGCTGTCCACGGCCGGACTTATTTCCTGACGACGGAACCTGCGGGTAGACCTGCTGTCCGCGGCCGGCCTGTCCGGGGCCCTCCAAGTATCAAAAAGAGACCTTCACTCCAGTGCGGGTAAAGGCAGGGAGTAGCTAGGACTCTCGGTGTGTATTTGATTCATGAACCCCTGGGTAGACCGGCTGTCCGCGCCCTGCCTTGGTTCCCTGGTGGACCGGCTGTCCACGGCCGGACTCCGTACCTGGCCGCTGACGGCTGGGGTAGACCAGGTGTCCGCGCTCGGACTTAGTTCCTGAGGACGGAACCTGCGGGTAGACCTGCTGTCCGCGGCCGGCCTGTTTGGGGCCCTCCAAGTATCAAAAAGGAGAGCTTCACTCCAGTGCGGGTAAAGGCAGGGAGTAGCTAGGACTCTCGGTGTGTATTTGATTCATGAACCCCTGGGTAGACCGGCTGTCCGCGCCCTGGCTTGTTTCTTGGGTAGACCGGCTGTCCACGGCCGGACTCCGTACATGGCCGCTGACGGCTGGGGTAGACCAGGTGTCCGCGCTCGGACTTAGTTCCTGACGACGGAACCTGCGGGTAGACCTGCTGTCCGCGGCCGGCCTGTCCGGGGCCCTCCAAGTATCTAAAAAGAGACCTTGACTCCAGTGCGGGTAAAGGCAGGGAGTAGCTAGGACTCTCGGTGTGTATTTGATTCATGAACCCCTGGGTAGACCGGCGGTCCGCGCCCTGCCTTGGTTCCCGGGTAGACTGGCTGTCCACGCCTGGACTTATAACCTGGCTCTTGACGGCTGGGGTAGACCAGGTGTCCGCGCTCGGACTTAGTTCCTGAGGACGGAACCTGCGGGTAGACCTGCTGTCCGCGGCCGGCCTGTTTGGGGCCCTCCAAGTATCAAAAAGGAGAGCTTCACTCCAGTGCGGGTAAAGGCAGGGAGTAGCTAGGACTCTCGGTGTGTATTTGATTCATGAACCCCTGGGTAGACCGGCTGTCCGCGCCCTGGCTTGTTTCTTGGGTAGACCGGCTGTCCACGGCCGGACTCCGTACCTGGCCGCTGATGGCTGGGGTAGACCAGGTGTCCGCGCTCGGACTTCGTTCCTGAGGACGGAACCTGCGGGTAGACCTGCTGTCCGCGGCCGGCCTGTCCGGGGCCCTCCAAGTATCAAAAAGAGACCTTCACTCCAGTGCGGGTAAAGGCAGGGAGTAGCTAGGACTCTCGGTGTGTATTTGATTCATGAACCCCTGGGTAGACCGGCGGTCCGCGCCCTGCCTTGGTTCCCGGGTAGACCGGCTGTCCACGCCTGGACTTATAACCTGGCTTTTGACGGCTGGGGTAGACCAGGTGTCCGCGCTCGGACTTAGTTCCTGAGGACGGAACCTGCGGGTAGACCTGCTGTCCGCGGCCGGCCTGTCCGGGGCCCTCCAAGTATCAAAAAGAAGACCTTCACTCCAGTGCGGGTAAAGGCAGGGTGTAGCTAGGACTCTCTTTAACTGGGGGCGTACATAGCTGGCTGCCGAGCCCGTGGCTAGACCTGTTCCCCCGCGACCGGCCTGTCCGGGGCCCTCCAAGTATCAAAAAGGAGACCTTCACTCCAGTGCGGGTAAAGGCAGGGAGTAGCTAGGACTCTCGGTGTGTATTTGATTCATGAACCCCTGGGTAGACCGGCTGTCCACGCCCTGGCTTGGTTCCCGGGTAGACCGGCTGTCCACGGCCGGACTCCGTACATGGCCGCTGACGGCTGGGGTAGACCAGGTGTCCGCGCTCGGACTTAGTTCCTGACGACGGAACCTGCGGGTAGACCTGCTGTCCGCGGCCGGCCTGTCCGGGGCCCTCCAAGTATCAAAAAGAAGACCTTCACTCCAGTGCGGGTAAAGGCAGGGAGTAGCTAGGACTCTCGGTGTGTATTTGATTCATGAACCCCTGGGTAGACCGGCTGTCCGCGCCCTGCCTTGGTTCCCGGGTAGACCGGCTGTCCACGGCCGGACTCGGTACCTGGCTTCTGACGGCTGGGGTAGACCAGGTGTCCGCGCTCGGACTTAGTTCCTGACGACGGAACCTGCGGGTAGACCTGCTGTCCGCGGCCGGCCTGTTTGGGGCCCTCCAAGTATCAAAAAGAAGACCTTCACTCCAGTGCGGGTAAAGGCAGGGAGTAGCTAGGACTCTCTTTAACTGGGGGCGTATGTAGCTGGCTGCCGAGCCCGTGGCTAGACCTGTTCCCTCGCGGCCAGCCTGTCCGGGGCCCTCCAAGTATCAAAAAGGAGAGCTTCACTCCAGTGCGGGTAAAGGCAGGGAGTAGCTAGGACTCTCGGTGTGTATTTGATTCATGAACCCCTGGGTAGACCGGCGGTCCGCGCCCTGCCTTGGTTCCCGGGTAGACCAGCTGTCCGCGGCCGGACTCGGTACCTGGCTTCTGACGGCTGGGGTAGACCAGGTGTCCGCGCTCGGACTTAGTTCCTGAGGACGGAACCTGCGGGTAGACCTGCTGTCCGCGGCTGGCCTGTCCGGGGCCCTCCAAGTATCAAAAAGAAGACCTTCACTCCAGTGCGGGTAAAGGCAGGGAGTAGCTAGGACTCTCTTTAACTGGGGGCGTATGTAGCTGGCTGCCGAGCCCGTGGCTAGACCTGTTCCCCTGCAGCCGGCCTGTCCGGGGCCCTCCAAGTATCAAAAAGGAGAGCTTCACTCCAGTGCGGGTAAAGGCAGGGAGTAGCTAGGACTCTCGGTGTGTATTTGATTCATGAACCCCTGGGTAGACCGGCGGTCCGCGCCCTGCCTTGGTTCCCGGGTAGACCAGCTGTCCGCGGCCGGACTCGGTACCTGGCTTCTGACGGCTGGGGTAGACCAGGTGTCCGCGCTCGGACTTAGTTCCTGAGGACGGAACCTGCGGGTAGACCTGCTGTCCGCGGCCGTCCTGTCCGGGGCCCTCCAAGTATCAAAAAGAGACCTTCACTCCAGTGCGGGTAAAGGCAGGGAGTAGCTAGGACTCTCGGTGTGTATTTGATTCATGAACCCCTGGGTAGACCGGCGGTCCGCGCCCTGCCTTGGTTCCCGGGTAGACCAGCTGTCCGCGGCCGGACTCGGTACCTGGCTTCTGACGGCTGGGGTAGACCAGGTGTCCGCGCTCGGACTTAGTTCCTGAGGACGGAACCTGCGGGTAGACCTGCTGTCCGCGGCTGGCCTGTCCGGGGCCCTCCAAGTATCAAAAAGGAGAGCTTCACTCCAGTGCGGGTAAAGGCAGGGAGTAGCTAGGACTCTCGGTGTGTATTTGATTCATGAACCCCTGGGTAGACCGGCGGTCCGCGCCCTGCCTTGGTTCCCGGGTAGACCGGCTGTCCACGCCTGGACTCCGTACCTGGCCGCTGACGGCTGGGGTAGACCAGGTGTCCGCGCTCGGACTTAGCTCCTGAGGACGGAACCTGCGGGTAGACCTGCTGTCCGCGGCTGGCCTGTCCGGGGCCCTCCAAGTATCAAAAAGAAGACCTTCACTCCAGTGCGGGTAAAGGCAGGGAGTAGCTAGGACTCTCGGTGTGTATTTGATTCATGAACCCCTGGGTAGACCGGCTGTCCGCGCCCTGGCTTGGTTCTTGGGTAGACCGGCTGTCCACGGCCGGACTCCGTACCTGGCCGCTGACGGCTGGGGTAGACCAGGTGTCCGCGCTCGGACTTAGTTCCTGAGGACGGAACCTGCGGGTAGACCTGCTGTTTGCGGCCGGCCTGTCCGGGGCCCTCCAAGTATCAAAAAAGAGACCTTCACTCCAGTGCGAGTAAAGGCAGGGAGTAGCTAGGACTCTCGGTGCGTATTTGATTCATGAACCCCTGGGTAGACCGGCTGTCCTCGCCCTGGCTTGGTTCCCGGGTAGACCGGCTGTCCACGGCCGGACTTCGTACCTGGCCGCTGACGGCTGGGGTAGACCAGGTGTCCGCGCTCGGACTTAGTTCCTGAGGACGGAACCTGCGGGTAGACCTGTTCCCTCGCGGCCGGCCTGTCCGGGGCCCTCCAAGTATCTAAAAGGAGACCTTCACTCCAGTGCGGGTAAAGGCAGGGAGTAGCTAGGACTCTCGGTGTGTATTTGATTCATGAACCCCTGGGTAGACCGGCTGTCCGCGCCCTGGCTTGTTTCTTGGGTAGACCTGCTGTCCGCGGCCGGCCTGTCCGGGGCCCTCCAAGTATCAAAAAGAGACCTTCACTCCAGTGCGGGTAAAGGCAGGGAGTAGCTAGGACTCTCGGTGTGTATTTGATTCATGAACCCCTGGGTAGACCGGCTGTCCTCGCCCTGGCTTGGTTCCCGGGTAGACCGGCTGTCCACGGCTGGACTTGGTACCTGGCTTCTGACGGCTGGGGTAGACCAGGTGTCCGCGCTCGGACTTAGTTCCTGACGACGGAACCTGCGGGTAGACCTGCTGTCCGCGGCCGGCCTGTTTGGGGCCCTCCAAGTATCAAAAAGAAGACCTTCATTCCAGTGCGGGTAAAGGCAAGGAGTAGCTAGGACTCTCGGTGTGTATTTGATTCATGAACCCCTGGGTAGACCGGCTGTCCGCGCCCTAGCTTGTTTCTTGGGTAGACCAGCTGTCCGCGGCCGGACTCGGTACCTGGCTTCTGACGGCTGGGGTAGACCAGGTGTCCGCGCTCGGACTTAGTTCCTGAGGACGGAACCTGCGGGTAGACCTGCTGTCCGCGGCCGGCCTGCCCGGGCCCTCCAAGTATCAAAAAGAGACCTTCACTCCAGTGCGGGTAAAGGCAGGGAGTAGCTAGGACTCTCTTTAACTGGGGGCGTATGTAGCTGGCTGCCGAGCCCGTGGCTAGACCTGTTCCCCCGCGGCCGGCCTGTCCGGGGCCCTCCAAGTATCAAAAAGAGACCTTCACTCCAGTGCGGGTAAAGGCAGGGAGTAGCTAGGACTCGCGGTGTGTATTTGATTCATGAACCCCTGGGTAGACCGGCTGTCCGCGCCCTGGCTTGTTTCTTGGGTAGACCGGCTGTCCACGGCCGGACTCCGTACCTGGCCGCTGACGGCTGGGGTAGACCAGGTGTCTGCGCTCGGACTTAGTTCCTGAGGACGGAACCTGCGGGTAGACCTGCTGTCCGCGGCCGGCCTGTCCGGGGCCCTCCAAGTATCTAAAAGGAGAGCTTCACTCCAGTGCGGGTAAAGGCAGGGAGTAGCTAGGACTCTCGGTGTGTATTTGATTCATGAACCCCTGGGTAGACCGGCTGTCCGCGCCCCGGCTTGTTTCTTGGGTAGACCGGCTGTCCACGGCCGGACTTATTTCCTGACGACGGAACCTGCGGGTAGACCTGCTGTCCGCGGCCGGCCTGTCCGGGGCCCTCCAAGTATCAAAAAGAGACCTTCACTCCAGTGCGGGTAAAGGCAGGGAGTAGCTAGGACTCTCGGTGTGTATTTGATTCATGAACCCCTGGGTAGACCGGCTGTCCGCGCCCTGCCTTGGTTCCCTGGTGGACCGGCTGTCCACGGCCGGACTCCGTACCTGGCCGCTGACGGCTGGGGTAGACCAGGTGTCCGCGCTCGGACTTAGTTCCTGAGGACGGAACCTGCGGGTAGACCTGCTGTCCGCGGCCGGCCTGTCCGGGGCCCTCCAAGTATCAAAAAGGAGAGCTTCACTCCAGTGCGGGTAAAGGCAGGGAGTAGCTAGGACTCTCGGTGTGTATTTGATTCATGAACCCCTGGGTAGACCGGCGGTCCGCGCCCTGCCTTGGTTCCTGGGTAGACCGGCTGTCCACGGCCGGACTCGGTACCTGGCCGCTGACGGCTGGGGTAGACCAGGTGTCCGCGCTCGGACTTAGTTCCTGAGGACGGAACCTGCGGGTAGACCTGCTGTCCGCGGCCGGCCTGTTTGGGGCCCTCCAAGTATCAAAAAGGAGAGCTTCACTCCAGTGCGGGTAAAGGCAGGGAGTAGCTAGGACTCTCGGTGTGTATTTGATTCATGAACCCCTGGGTAGACCGGCTGTCCGCGCCCTGGCTTGTTTCTTGGGTAGACCGGCTGTCCACGGCCGGACTCCGTACATGGCCGCTGACGGCTGGGGTAGACCAGGTGTCCGCGCTCGGACTTAGTTCCTGACGACGGAACCTGCGGGTAGACCTGCTGTCCGCGGCCGGCCTGTCCGGGGCCCTCCAAGTATCTAAAAAGAGACCTTGACTCCAGTGCGGGTAAAGGCAGGGAGTAGCTAGGACTCTCGGTGTGTATTTGATTCATGAACCCCTGGGTAGACCGGCGGTCCGCGCCCTGCCTTGGTTCCCGGGTAGACTGGCTGTCCACGCCTGGACTTATAACCTGGCTCTTGACGGCTGGGGTAGACCAGGTGTCCGCGCTCGGACTTAGTTCCTGAGGACGGAACCTGCGGGTAGACCTGCTGTCCGCGGCCGGCCTGTTTGGGGCCCTCCAAGTATCAAAAAGGAGAGCTTCACTCCAGTGCGGGTAAAGGCAGGGAGTAGCTAGGACTCTCGGTGTGTATTTGATTCATGAACCCCTGGGTAGACCGGCTGTCCGCGCCCTGGCTTGTTTCTTGGGTAGACCGGCTGTCCACGGCCGGACTCCGTACCTGGCCGCTGATGGCTGGGGTAGACCAGGTGTCCGCGCTCGGACTTCGTTCCTGAGGACGGAACCTGCGGGTAGACCTGCTGTCCGCGGCCGGCCTGTCCGGGGCCCTCCAAGTATCAAAAAGAGACCTTCACTCCAGTGCGGGTAAAGGCAGGGAGTAGCTAGGACTCTCGGTGTGTATTTGATTCATGAACCCCTGGGTAGACCGGCGGTCCGCGCCCTGCCTTGGTTCCCGGGTAGACCGGCTGTCCACGCCTGGACTTATAACCTGGCTTTTGACGGCTGGGGTAGACCAGGTGTCCGCGCTCGGACTTAGTTCCTGAGGACGGAACCTGCGGGTAGACCTGCTGTCCGCGGCCGGCCTGTCCGGGGCCCTCCAAGTATCAAAAAGAAGACCTTCACTCCAGTGCGGGTAAAGGCAGGGTGTAGCTAGGACTCTCTTTAACTGGGGGCGTACATAGCTGGCTGCCGAGCCCGTGGCTAGACCTGTTCCCCCGCGACCGGCCTGTCCGGGGCCCTCCAAGTATCAAAAAGGAGACCTTCACTCCAGTGCGGGTAAAGGCAGGGAGTAGCTAGGACTCTCGGTGTGTATTTGATTCATGAACCCCTGGGTAGACCGGCTGTCCGCGCCCTGCCTTGGTTCCCGGGTAGACCGGCTGTCCACGGCCGGACTCGGTACCTGGCTTCTGACGGCTGGGGTAGACCAGGTGTCCGCGCTCGGACTTAGTTCCTGACGACGAAACCTGCGGGTAGACCTGCTGTCCGCGGCCGGCCTGTTTGGGGCCCTCCAAGTATCAAAAAGAAGACCTTCACTCCAGTGCGGGTAAAGGCAGGGAGTAGCTAGGACTCTCTTTAACTGGGGGCGTATGTAGCTGGCTGCCGAGCCCGTGGCTAGACCTGTTCCCTCGCGGCCAGCCTGTCCGGGGCCCTCCAAGTATCAAAAAGGAGAGCTTCACTCCAGTGCGGGTAAAGGCAGGGAGTAGCTAGGACTCTCGGTGTGTATTTGATTCATGAACCCCTGGGTAGACCGGCGGTCCGCGCCCTGCCTTGGTTCCCGGGTAGACCAGCTGTCCGCGGCCGGACTCGGTACCTGGCTTCTGACGGCTGGGGTAGACCAGGTGTCCGCGCTCGGACTTAGTTCCTGAGGACGGAACCTGCGGGTAGACCTGCTGTCCGCGGCTGGCCTGTCCGGGGCCCTCCAAGTATCAAAAAGAAGACCTTCACTCCAGTGCGGGTAAAGGCAGGGAGTAGCTAGGACTCTCTTTAACTGGGGGCGTATGTAGCTGGCTGCCGAGCCCGTGGCTAGACCTGTTCCCCTGCAGCCGGCCTGTCCGGGGCCCTCCAAGTATCAAAAAGGAGAGCTTCACTCCAGTGCGGGTAAAGGCAGGGAGTAGCTAGGACTCTCGGTGTGTATTTGATTCATGAACCCCTGGGTAGACCGGCGGTCCGCGCCCTGCCTTGGTTCCCGGGTAGACCAGCTGTCCGCGGCCGGACTCGGTACCTGGCTTCTGACGGCTGGGGTAGACCAGGTGTCCGCGCTCGGACTTAGTTCCTGAGGACGGAACCTGCGGGTAGACCTGCTGTCCGCGGCCGTCCTGTCCGGGGCCCTCCAAGTATCAAAAAGAGACCTTCACTCCAGTGCGGGTAAAGGCAGGGAGTAGCTAGGACTCTCGGTGTGTATTTGATTCATGAACCCCTGGGTAGACCGGCGGTCCGCGCCCTGCCTTGGTTCCCGGGTAGACCAGCTGTCCGCGGCCGGACTCGGTACCTGGCTTCTGACGGCTGGGGTAGACCAGGTGTCCGCGCTCGGACTTAGTTCCTGAGGACGGAACCTGCGGGTAGACCTGCTGTCCGCGGCTGGCCTGTCCGGGGCCCTCCAAGTATCAAAAAGGAGAGCTTCACTCCAGTGCGGGTAAAGGCAGGGAGTAGCTAGGACTCTCGGTGTGTATTTGATTCATGAACCCCTGGGTAGACCGGCGGTCCGCGCCCTGCCTTGGTTCCTGGGTAGACCGGCTGTCCACGGCCGGACTCCGTACCTGGCCGCTGACGGCTGGGGTAGACCAGGTGTCCGCGCTCGGACTTAGTTCCTGAGGACGGAACCTGCGGGTAGACCTGCTGTCCGCGGCCGGCCTGTCCGGGGCCCTCCAAGTATCAAAAAGGAGAGCTTCACTCCAGTGCGGGTAAAGGCAGGGAGTAGCTAGGACTCTCGGTGTGTATTTGATTCATGAACCCCTGGGTAGACCGGCGGTCCGCGCCCTGCCTTGGTTCCCGGGTAGACCAGCTGTCCGCGGCCGGACTCGGTACCTGGCTTCTGACGGCTGGGGTAGACCAGGTGTCCGCGCTCGGACTTAGTTCCTGAGGACGGAACCTGCGGGTAGACCTGCTGTCCGCGGCCGGCCTGCCCGGGCCCTCCAAGTATCAAAAAGAGACCTTCACTCCAGTGCGGGTAAAGGCAGGGAGTAGCTAGGACTCTCTTTAACTGGGGGCGTATGTAGCTGGCTGCCGAGCCCGTGGCTAGACCTGTTCCCCCGCGGCCGGCCTGTCCGGGGCCCTCCAAGTATCAAAAAGAGACCTTCACTCCAGTGCGGGTAAAGGCAGGGAGTAGCTAGGACTCGCGGTGTGTATTTGATTCATGAACCCCTGGGTAGACCGGCTGTCCGCACCCTGCCTTGTTTCTTGGGTAGACCGGCTGTCCACGGCCGGACTCCGTACCTGGCCGCTGACGGCTGGGGTAGACCAGGTGTCCGCGCTCGGACTTAGTTCCTGACGATGGAACCTGCGGGTAGACCTGCTGTCCGCGGCCGGCCTGTCCGGGGCCCTCCAAGTATCAAAAAGAGACCTTCACTCCAGTGCAGGTAAAGGCAGGGAGTAGCTAGGACTCTCGGTGTGTATTTGATTCATGAACCCCTGGGTAGACCGGCGGTCCGCGCCCTGCCTTGGTTCCCGGGTAGACCGGGTGTCCACGGCCGGACTCCGTACCTGGCCGCTGACGGCTGGGGTAGACCAGGTGTCCGCGCTCGGACTTAGCTCCTGAGGACGGAACCTGCGGGTAGACCTGCTGTCCGCGGCTGGCCTGTCCGGGGCCCTCCAAGTATCAAAAAGAAGACCTTCACTCCAGTGCGGGTAAAGGCAGGGAGTAGCTAGGACTCTCGGTGTGTATTTGATTCATGAACCCCTGGGTAGACCGGCTGTCCGCGCCCTGGCTTGGTTCTTGGGTAGACCGGCTGTCCACGGCCGGACTCCGTACCTGGCCGCTGACGGCTGGGGTAGACCAGGTGTCCGCGCTCGGACTTAGTTCCTGAGGACGGAACCTGCGGGTAGACCTGTTGTTTGCGGCCGGCCTGTCCGGGGCCCTCCAAGTATCAAAAAAGAGACCTTCACTCCAGTGCGAGTAAAGGCAGGGAGTAGCTAGGACTCTCGGTGCGTATTTGATTCATGAACCCCTGGGTAGACCGGCTGTCCTCGCCCTGGCTTGGTTCCCGGGTAGACCGGCTGTCCACGGCCGGACTTCGTACCTGGCCGCTGACGGCTGGGGTAGACCAGGTGTCCGCGCTCGGACTTAGTTCCTGAGGACGGAACCTGCGGGTAGACCTGTTCCCTCGCGGCCGGCCTGTCCGGGGCCCTCCAAGTATCTAAAAGGAGACCTTCACTCCAGTGCGGGTAAAGGCAGGGAGTAGCTAGGACTCTCGGTGTGTATTTGATTCATGAACCCCTGGGTAGACCGGCTGTCCGCGCCCTGGCTTGTTTCTTGGGTAGACCTGCTGTCCGCGGCCGGCCTGTCCGGGGCCCTCCAAGTATCAAAAAGAGACCTTCACTCCAGTGCGGGTAAAGGCAGGGAGTAGCTAGGACTCTCGGTGTGTATTTGATTCATGAACCCCTGGGTAGACCGGCTGTCCTCGCCCTGGCTTGGTTCCCGGGTAGACCGGCTGTCCACGGCTGGACTTGGTACCTGGCTTCTGACGGCTGGGGTAGACCAGGTGTCCGCGCTCGGACTTAGTTCCTGACGACGGAACCTGCGGGTAGACCTGCTGTCCGCGGCCGGCCTGTTTGGGGCCCTCCAAGTATCAAAAAGAAGACCTTCATTCCAGTGCGGGTAAAGGCAAGGAGTAGCTAGGACTCTCGGTGTGTATTTGATTCATGAACCCCTGGGTAGACCGGCTGTCCGCGCCCTAGCTTGTTTCTTGGGTAGACTGGCTGTCCACGGCCGGACTCCGTACCTGGCCGCTGACGGCTGGGGTAGACCAGGTGTCCGCGCTCGGACTTAGTTCCTGAGGACGGAACCTGCGGGTAGACCTGCTGTCCGCGGCCGGCCTGTCCGGGGCCCTCCAAGTATCAAAAAGAAGACTTTCACTCCAGTGCGGGTAAAGGCAGGGAGTAGCTAGGACTCTCTTTAACTGGGGGCGTATGTAGCTGGCTGCCGAGCCCGTGGCTAGACCTGTTCCCCCGCAGCCGGCCTGTCCGGGGCCCTCCAAGTATCAAAAAGAGACCTTCACTCCAGTGCGGGTAAAGGCAGGGAGTAGCTAGGACTCTCGGTGTGTATTTGATTCATGAACCCCTGGGTAGACCGGCTGTCCGCGCCCTGGCTTGTTTCTTGGGTAGACCGGCTGTCCACGGCCGGACTCCGTACCTGGCCGCTGACGGCTGGGGTAGACCAGGTGTCCGCGCTCGGACTTAGTTCCTGAGGACGGAACCTGCGGGTAGACCTGCTGTCCGCGGCCGGCCTGTCCGGGGCCCTCCAAGTATCAAAAAGAGACCTTCACTCCAGTGCGGGTAAAGGCAGGGAGTAGCTAGGACTCTCTTTAACTGGGGGCGTATGTAGCTGGCTGCCGAGCCCGTGGCTAGACCTGTTCCCCCGCAGCCGGCCTGTCCGGGGCCCTCCAAGTATCAAAAAGAGACCTTCACTCCAGTGCGGGTAAAGGCAGGGAGTAGCTAGGACTCTCTTTAACTGGGGGCGTATGTAGCTGGCTGCCGAGCCCGTGGCTAGACCTGTTCCCCCGCGGCCGGCCTGTCCGGGGCCCTCCAAGTATCAAAAAGGAGAGCTTCACTCCAGTGCGGGTAAAGGCAGGGAGTAGCTAGGACTCTCGGTGTGTATTTGATTCATGAACCCCTGGGTAGACCGGCTGTCCGCGCCCTGGCTTGTTTCTTGGGTAGACCGGGTGTCCACGGCCGGACTTAGTTCCTGAGGACGGAACCTGCGGGTAGACCTGCTGTCCGCGGCCGGCCTGTTTGGGGCCCTCCAAGTATCAAAAAGAGACCTTCACTCCAGTGCGGGTAAAGGCAGGGAGTAGCTAGGACTCTCGGTGTGTATTTGATTCATGAACCCCTGGGTAGACCGGCTGTCCGCGCCCTGGCTTGTTTCTTGGGTACACCGGCTGTCCACGGCCGGACTCCGTACCTGGCCGCTGACGGCTGGGGTAGACCAGGTGTCCGCGCTCGGACTTAGTTCCTGACGACGGAACCTGCGGGTAGACCTGCTGTCCGCGGCCGTCCTGTCCGGGGCCCTCCAAGTATCAAAAAGAGACCTTCACTCCAGTGCGGGTAAAGGCAGGGAGTAGCTAGGACTCTCGGTGCGTATTTGATTCATGAACCCCTGGGTAGACCGGCTGTCCGCGCCCTGGCTTGGTTCCCGGGTAGACCGGCTGTCCACGCCTGGACTTGGTACCTGGCTTCTGACGGCTGGGGTAGACCAGGTGTCCGCGCTCGGACTTAGTTCCTGAGGACGGAACCTGCGGGTAGACCTGCTGTCCGCGGCTGGCCTGTCCGGGGCCCTCCAAGTTTTAAAAAGAAGACCTTCACTCCAGTGCGGGTAAAGGCAGGGAGTAGCTAGGACTCTCGGTGTGTATTTGATTCATGAACCCCTGGGTAGACCGGCGGTCCGCGCCCTGGCTTGTTTCTTGGGTAGACCGGCTGTCCACGGCCGGACTCCGTACATGGCCGCTGACGGCTGGGGTAGACCAGGTGTCCGCGCTCGGACTTAGTTCCTGAGGACGGAACCTGCGGGTAGACCTGCTGTCCGCGGCTGGCCTGTTTGGGGCCCTCCAAGTATCAAAAAGAAGACCTTCACTCCAGTGCGGGTAAAGGCAGGGAGTAGCTAGGACTCTCGGTGTGTATTTGATTCATGAACCCCTGGGTAGCCCGGCTGTCCGCGCCCTGCCTCGGTTCCCGGGTAGACCGGCTGTCCACGGCCGGACTCCGTACCTGGCTTCTGACGGCTGGGGTAGACCAGGTGTCCGCGCTCGGACTTAGTTCCTGAGGACGGAACCTGCGGGTAGACCTGCTGTCCGCGGCCGGCCTGTTTGGGGCCCTCCAAGTATCAAAAAGGAGAGCTTCACTCCAGTGCGGGTAAAGGCAGGGAGTAGCTAGGACTCTCGGTGTGTATTTGATTCATGAACCCCTGGGTAGCCCGGCGGTCCGCGCCCTGCCTTGGTTCCCGGGTAGACCGGCTGTCCGCGGCCGGACTCGGTACCTGGCTTCTGACGGCTGGGGTAGACCAGGTGTCCGCGCTCGGACTTAGTTCCTGAGGACGGAACCTGCGGGTAGACCTGCTGTCCGCGGCTGGCCTGTCCGGGGCCCTCCAAGTATCAAAAAGGAGAGCTTCACTCCAGTGCGGGTAAAGGCAGGGAGTAGCTAGGACTCTCGGTGTGTATTTGATTCATGAACCCCTGGGTAGACCGGCGGTCCGCGCCCTGCCTTGGTTCCCGGGTAGACCAGCTGTCCACGGCCGGACTCCGTACCTGGCTTCTGACGGCCGGGGTAGACCAGGTGTCCGCGCTCGGACTTAGTTCCTGACGACGGAACCTGCGGGTAGACCTGCTGTCCGCGGCCGGCCTGTTTGGGGCCCTCCAAGTATCAAAAAGGAGAGCTTCACTCCAGTGCGGGTAAAGGCAGGGAGTAGCTAGGACTCTCGGTGTGTATTTGATTCATGAACCCCTGGGTAGACCGGCTGTCCGCGCCCTGCCTTGGTTCCCGGGTAGACCAGCTGTCCGCGGCCGGACTCGGTACCTGGCTTCTGACGGCTGGGGTAGACCAGGTGTCCGCGCTCGGACTTAGTTCCTGAGGACGGAACCTGCGGGTAGCCCTGCTGTCCGCAGCCGGCCTGTTTGGGGCCCTCCAAGTATCAAAAAGAAGACCTTCACTCCAGTGCGGGTAAAGGCAGGGAGTAGCTAGGACTCTCTTTAACTGGGGGCGTACGTAGCTGGCTGCCGAGCCCGTGGCTAGACCTGTTCCCCCGCAGCCGGCCTCTCCGGGGCCCTCCAAGTATCAAAAAGGAGAGCTTCACTCCAGTGCGGGTAAAGGCAGGGAGTAGCTAGGACTCTCGGTGTGTATTTGATTCATGAACCCCTGGGTAGACCGGCGGTCCGCGCCCTGCCTTGGTTCCCGGGTAGACCAGCTGTCCACGGCCGGACTCCGTACCTGGCCGCTGACGGCTGGGGTAGACCAGGTGTCCGCGCTCGGACTTAGTTCCTGACGACGGAACCTGCGGGTAGACCTGCTGTCCGCGGCCGGCCTGTTTGGGGCCCTCCAAGTATCAAAAAGGAGACCTTCACTCCACTGCGGGTAAAGGCAGGGAGTAGCTAGGACTCTCGGTGTGTATTTGATTCATGAACCCCTGGGTAGACCGGCTGTCCGCGCCCTGCCTTGGTTCCCGGATAGACCAGCTGTCCGCGGCCGGACTCGGTACCTGGCTTCTGACGGCTGGGGTAGACCAGGTGTCCGCGCTCGGACTTAGTTCCTGAGGACGGAACCTGCGGGTAGACCTGCTGTCCGCAGCCGGCCTGTTTGGGGCCCTCCAAGTATCAAAAAGAAGACCTTCACTCCAGTGCGGGTAAAGGCAGGGAGTAGCTAGGACTCTCTTTAACTGGGGGCGTATGTAGCTGGCTGCCGAGCCCGTGGCTAGACCTGTTCCCCCGCAGCCGGCCTGTCCGGGGCCCTCCAAGTATCAAAAAGGAGAGCTTCACTCCAGTGCGGGTAAAGGCAGGGAGTAGCTAGGACTCTCGGTGTGTATTTGATTCATGAACCCCTGGGTAGACCGGCTGTCCGCGCCCTGGCTTGTTTCTTGGGTCGACCGGCTGTCCACGGCCGGACTCCGTACCTGGCCGCTGACGGCTGGGGTAGACCCGGTGTCCGCGCTCAGACTTAGTTCCTGAGGACGGAACCTGCGGGTAGACCTGCTGTCCGCGGCTGGCCTGTTTAGGGCCACCTAAGTATCAAAAAGAGACCTTCACTCCAGTGCGGGTAAAGGCAGGGAGTAGCTAGGACTCTCGGTGTGTATTTGATTCATGAACCCCTGGGTAGACCGGCTGTCCGCGCCCTGGCTTGGTTCCCGGGTAGACCGGCTGTCCACGGCCGCACTCCGTACCTGGCCGCTGACGGCTGGGGTAGACCAGGTGTCCGCGCTCGGACTTAGTTCCTGAGGACGGAACCTGCGGGTAGACCTGCTGTCCGCGGCCGGCCTGTCCGGGGCCCTCCAAGTATCAAAAAGAGACCTTCACTCCAGTCCGGGTAAAGGCAGGGAGTAGCTAGGACACTCGGTGTGTATTTGATTCATGAACCCTTGGGTAGACCGGCGGTCCGCGCCCTGCTTTGGTTCCTGGGTAGACCGGCTGTCCACGGCTGGACTCCGTACCTGGCCGCTGACGGCTGGGGTAGACCAGGTGTCCGCGCTCGGACTTAGTTCCTGAGGACGGAACCTGCGGGTAGACCTGTTCCCTCGCGGCCGGCCTGTCCGGGGCCCTCCAAGTATCAAAAAGAGACCTTCACTCCAGTGCGGGTAAAGGCAGGGAGTAGCTAGGACACTCGGTGTGTATTTGATTCATGAACCCTTGGGTAGACCGGCGGTCCGCGCCCTGCTTTGGTTCCTGGGTAGACCGGTTGTCCACGGCTGGACTCCGTACCTGGCTTCTGACGGCTGGGGTAGACCAGGTGTCCGCGCTCGGACTTAGTTCCTGACGACGGAACCTGCGGGTAGACCTGCTGTCCGCGGCCGGCCTGTTTGGGGCACTCCAAGTATCAAAAAGGAGAGCTTCACTCCAGTGCGGGTAAAGGCAGGGAGTAGCTAGGACTCTCGGTGTGTATTTGATTCATGAACCCCTGGGTAGCCCGGCGGTCCGCGCCCTGCCTTGGTTCCTGGGTAGACCGGCTGTCCATGGCCGGACTCCGTACCTGGCCGCTGACGGCTGGGGTAGACCAGGTGTCCGCGCTCGGACTTAGTTCCTGAGGACGGAACCTGCGGGTAGACCTGCTGTCCGCGGCCGGCCTGTTTGGGGCCCTCCACGTATCAAAAAGAAGACCTTCACTCCAGTGCGGGTAAAGGCAGGGAGTAGCTAGGACTCTCTTTAACTGGGGGCGTATGTAGCTGGCTGCCGAGCCCGTGGCTAGACCTGTTCCCCCGCAGCTGTCCTGTCCGGGGCCCTCCAAGTATCAAAAGGGAGAGCTTCACTCCAGTGCGGGTAAAGGCAGGGAGTAGCTAGGACTCTCGGTGTGTATTTGATTCATGAACCCCTGGGTAGACCGGCGGTCCGCGCCCAGCCTTGTTTCCCGCGTAGACCAGCTGTCCGCGGCCGGACTCGGTACCTGGCTTCTGACGGCTGGGGTAGACCAGGTGTCCGCGCTCGGACTTAGTTCCTGAGGACGGAACCTGCGGGTAGACGTGCTGTCCGCGGCCGGCCTGTTTGGGGCCCTCCAAGTATCAAAAAGGAGAGCTTCACTCCAGTGCGGGTAAAGGCAGGGAGTAGCTAGGACTCTCGGTGTGTATTTGATTCATGAACCCCTGGGTAGACCGGCTGTCCGCGCCCTGCCTTGGTTCCCGGATAGACCAGCTGTCCGCGGCCGGACTCGGTACCTGGCTTCTGACGGCTGGGGTAGACCAGGTGTCCGCGCTCGGACTTAGTTCCTGAGGACGGAACCTGCGGGTAGACCTGCTGTCCGCAGCCGGCCTGTTTGGGGCCCTCCAAGTATCAAAAAGAAGACCTTCACTCCAGTGCGGGTAAAGGCAGGGAGTAGCTAGGACTCTCTTTAACTGGGGGCGTATGTAGCTGGCTGCCGAGCCCGTGGCTAGACCTGTTCCCCCGCAGCCGGCCTGTCCGGGGCCCTCCAAGTATCAAAAAGGAGAGCTTCACTCCAGTGCGGGTAAAGGCAGGGAGTAGCTAGGACTCTCGGTGTGTATTTGATTCATGAACCCCTGGGTAGACCGGCTGTCCGCGCCCTGGCTTGTTTCTTGGGTCGACCGGCTGTCCACGGCCGGACTCCGTACCTGGCCGCTGACGGCTGGGGTAGACCCGGTGTCCGCGCTCAGACTTAGTTCCTGAGGACGGAACCTGCGGGTAGACCTGCTGTCCGCGGCTGGCCTGTTTAGGGCCACCTAAGTATCAAAAAGAGACCTTCACTCCAGTGCGGGTAAAGGCAGGGAGTAGCTAGGACTCTCGGTGTGTATTTGATTCATGAACCCCTGGGTAGACCGGCTGTCCGCGCCCTGGCTTGGTTCCCGGGTAGACCGGCTGTCCACGGCCGCACTCCGTACCTGGCCGCTGACGGCTGGGGTAGACCAGGTGTCCGCGCTCGGACTTAGTTCCTGAGGACGGAACCTGCGGGTAGACCTGCTGTCCGCGGCCGGCCTGTCCGGGGCCCTCCAAGTATCAAAAAGAGACCTTCACTCCAGTCCGGGTAAAGGCAGGGAGTAGCTAGGACACTCGGTGTGTATTTGATTCATGAACCCTTGGGTAGACCGGCGGTCCGCGCCCTGCTTTGGTTCCTGGGTAGACCGGCTGTCCACGGCTGGACTCCGTACCTGGCCGCTGACGGCTGGGGTAGACCAGGTGTCCGCGCTCGGACTTAGTTCCTGAGGACGGAACCTGCGGGTAGACCTGTTCCCTCGCGGCCGGCCTGTCCGGGGCCCTCCAAGTATCAAAAAGAGACCTTCACTCCAGTGCGGGTAAAGGCAGGGAGTAGCTAGGACACTCGGTGTGTATTTGATTCATGAACCCTTGGGTAGACCGGCGGTCCGCGCCCTGCTTTGGTTCCTGGGTAGACCGGTTGTCCACGGCTGGACTCCGTACCTGGCTTCTGACGGCTGGGGTAGACCAGGTGTCCGCGCTCGGACTTAGTTCCTGACGACGGAACCTGCGGGTAGACCTGCTGTCCGCGGCCGGCCTGTTTGGGGCACTCCAAGTATCAAAAAGGAGAGCTTCACTCCAGTGCGGGTAAAGGCAGGGAGTAGCTAGGACTCTCGGTGTGTATTTGATTCATGAACCCCTGGGTAGCCCGGCGGTCCGCGCCCTGCCTTGGTTCCTGGGTAGACCGGCTGTCCATGGCCGGACTCCGTACCTGGCCGCTGACGGCTGGGGTAGACCAGGTGTCCGCGCTCGGACTTAGTTCCTGAGGACGGAACCTGCGGGTAGACCTGCTGTCCGCGGCCGGCCTGTTTGGGGCCCTCCACGTATCAAAAAGAAGACCTTCACTCCAGTGCGGGTAAAGGCAGGGAGTAGCTAGGACTCTCTTTAACTGGGGGCGTATGTAGCTGGCTGCCGAGCCCGTGGCTAGACCTGTTCCCCCGCAGCTGTCCTGTCCGGGGCCCTCCAAGTATCAAAAGGGAGAGCTTCACTCCAGTGCGGGTAAAGGCAGGGAGTAGCTAGGACTCTCGGTGTGTATTTGATTCATGAACCCCTGGGTAGACCGGCGGTCCGCGCCCAGCCTTGTTTCCCGCGTAGACCAGCTGTCCGCGGCCGGACTCGGTACCTGGCTTCTGACGGCTGGGGTAGACCAGGTGTCCGCGCTCGGACTTAGTTCCTGAGGACGGAACCTGCGGGTAGACGTGCTGTCCGCGGCCGGCCTGTTTGGGGCCCTCCAAGTATCAAAAAGGAGAGCTTCACTCCAGTGCGGGTAAAGGCAGGGAGTAGCTAGGACTCTCGGTGTGTATTTGATTCATGAACCCCTGGGTAGACCGGCTGTCCGCGCCCTGGCTTGGTTCCCGGGTAGACCGGCTGTCCACGGCCGCACTCCGTACCTGGCCGCTGACGGCTGGGGTAGACCAGGTGTCCGCGCTCGGACTTAGTTCCTGAGGACGGAACCTGCGGGTAGACCTGCTGTCCGCGGCCGGCCTGTCCGGGGCCCTCCAAGTATCAAAAAGAGACCTTCACTCCAGTGCGGGTAAAGGCAGGGAGTAGCTAGGACTCTCGGTGTGTATTTGATTCATGAACCCTTGGGTAGACCGGCGGTCCGCGCCCTGCTTTGGTTCCTGGGTAGACCGGCTGTCCACGGCTGGACTCCGTACCTGGCTTCTGACGGCTGGGGTAGACCAGGTGTCCGCGCTCGGACTTAGTTCCTGAGGCCGGAACCTGCGGGTAGACCTGCTGTCCGCGGCCGTCCTGTCCGGGGCCCTCCAAGTATCAAAAAGAGACCTTCACTCCAGTGCGGGTAAAGGCAGGGAGTAGCTAGGACTCTCGGTGTGTATTTGATTCATGAACCCCTGGGTAGCCCGGCGGTCCGCGCCCTGCCTTGTTTCCCGGGTAGACCGGCTGTCCGCGGCCGGACTCGGTACCTGGCTTCTGACGGCTGGGGTAGACCAGGTGTCCGCGCTCGGACTTAGTTCCTGACGACGGAACCTGCGGGTAGACCTGCTGTCCGCGGCCGGCCTGTTTGGGGCCCTCCACGTATCAAAAAGAAGACCTTCACTCCAGTGCGGGTAAAGGCAGGGAGTAGCTAGGACTCTCTTTAACTGGGGCGTACGTAGCTGGCTGCCGAGCCCGTGGCTAGACCTGTTCCCCCGCAGCTGTCCTGTCCGGGGCCCTCCAAGTATCAAAAGGAAGACCTTCACTCCAGTGCGGGTAAAGGCAGGGAGTAGCTAGGACTCTCGGTGTGTATTTGATTCATGAACCCCTGGGTAGACCGGCTGTCCGCGCCCTGGCTTGTTTCTTGGGTCGACCGGCTGTCCACGGCCGGACTCCGTACCTGGCCGCTGACGGCTGGGGTAGACCCGGTGTCCGCGCTCGGACTTAGTTCCTGAGGACGGAACCTGCGGGTAGACCTGCTGTCCGCGGCTGGCCTGTTTAGGGCCACCTAAGTATCAAAAAGAGACCTTCACTCCAGTGCGGGTAAAGGCAGGGAGTAGCTAGGACTCTCGGTGTGTATTTGATTCATGAACCCCTGGGTAGACCGGCTGTCCGCGCCCTGGCTTGGTTCCCGGGTAGACCGGCTGTCCACGGCCGCACTCCGTACCTGGCCGCTGACGGCTGGGGTAGACCAGGTGTCCGCGCTCGGACTTAGTTCCTGAGGACGGAACCTGCGGGTAGACCTGTTCCCTCGCGGCCGGCCTGTCCGGGGCCCTCCAAGTATCAAAAAGGAGACCTTCACTCCAGTGCGGGTAAAGGCAGGGAGTAGCTAGGACTCTCGGTGTGTATTTGATTCATGAACCCCTGGGTAGACCGGCTGTCCGCGCCCTGGCTTGTTTCTTGGGTAGACCGGCTGTCCACGGCCGGACTCCGTACATGGCCGCTGACGGCTGGGGTAGACCAGGTGTCCGCGCTCGGACTTAGTTCCTGAGGACGGAACCTGCGGGTAGACCTGCTGTCCGCGGCCGGCCTGTCGGGGCCCTCCAAGTATCAAAAAGAGACCTTCACTCCAGTGCGGGTAAAGGCAGGGAGTAGCTAGGACTCTCGGTGTGTATTTGATTCATGAACCCCTGGGTAGACCGGCTGTCCGCGCCCTGGCTTGGTTCCCGGGTAGACCAGGTGTCCACGGCCGGACTCCGTACATGGCCGCTGACGGCTGGGATAGACCAGGTGTCCGCGCTCGGACTTAGTTCCTGAGGACGGAACCTGCGGGTAGACCTGCTGTCCGCGGCCGGCCTGTTTGGGGCCCTCCAAGTATCAAAAAGGAGAGCTTCACTCCAGTGCGGGTAAAGGCAGGGAGTAGCTAGGACTCTCGGTGTGTATTTGATTCATGAACCCCTGGGTAGACTGGCGGTCCGCGCCCTGGCTTGGTTCCCGGGTAGACCAGCTGTCCACGGCCGGACTCGGTACCTGGCTTCTGACGGCTGGGGTAGACCAGGTGTCCGCGCTCGGACTTAGTTCCTGAGGACGGAACCTGCGGGTAGACCTGCTGTCCGCGGCTGGCCTGTTTAGGGCCACCTAAGTATCAAAAAGAGACCTTCACTCCAGTGCGGGTAAAGGCAGGGAGTAGCTAGGACACTCGGTGTGTATTTGATTCATGAACCCCTGGGTAGACCGGCTGTCCGCGCCCTGGCTTGGTTCCCGGGTAGACCGGCTGTCCACGCCTGGACTCCGTACCTGGCCGCTGACGGCTGGGGTAGACCAGGTGTCCGCGCTCGGACTTAGTTCCTGAGGACGGAACCTGCGGGTAGACCTGCTGTCCGCGGCCGGCCTGTCCGGGGCCCTCCAAGTATCAAAAAGAGACCTTCACTCCAGTGCGGGTAAAGGCAGGGAGTAGCTAGGACACTCGGTGTGTATTTGATTCATGAACCCTTGGGTAGACCGGCGGTCCGCGCCCTGCTTTGGTTCCTGGGTAGACCGGCTGTCCACGGCTGGACTCCGTACCTGGCCGCTGACGGCTGGGGTAGACCAGGTGTCCGCGCTCGGACTTAGTTCCTGAGGACGGAACCTGCGGGTAGACCTGTTCCCTCGCGGCCGGCCTGTCCGGGGCCCTCCAAGTATCAAAAAGGAGACCTTCACTCCAGTGCGGGTAAAGGCAGGGAGTAGCTAGGACTCTCGGTGTGTATTTGATTCATGAACCCCTGGGTAGACCGGCTGTCCGCGCCCTGGCTTGGTTCCCGGGTAGACCGGCTGTCCGCGGCCGGACTCCGTACCTGGCTTCTGACGGCTGGGGAAGACCAGGTGTCCGCGCTCGGACTTAGTTCCTGACGACGGAACCTGCGGGTAGAACTGCTGTCCGCGGCCGGGCCTGTTTTGGGGCCCTCCAAGGTATCAAAAAAGGAGAGCTTCACTCCAGTGCGGGGTAAAGGCCAGGGAGTAGCTA